>NC_133326.1:79755703-80045940 GCF_042186555.1 Aquarana catesbeiana | reverse complement strand
TTGCTAAAGTGCTGCTTAAACCAATAGTCACATGGCTTTTCTTTCCCACTCATGCTCATCACCATCATCAATGGAACAATAGAGTATTCCTTACAAGCTGTTGTAAATTTTTTAAAATTTGATTACTATCTACTATTTGTTACAACATAGCCCACAGCATGGTGTTGGAGAATTTTCTGTTCATAAGCGCGAAGGAAGGATTAATTGGGGGGGGGGGGGCAAAGTCTAGCTAGCTAGAGTCAACCGAGAGAATAATTTGGAAGTAAAAAAATGCGACAGATGCCTGCCTGTTTTCTGTGCAGTTCAAGGACCCTGTGCAATGAACAGGAACATAATATTGTATTGATTTCTAAGAAATATTTTTTTTTTATCTTATGTATGTTTCATTCATTTACACATACATTATAGCCTATATAAACCCAAGAGCAAAAAAAGTAATATATTCCAGCTAACCAGTTAATAGATATAGTGGCTGCACTTCTACTTATACATACTTTTTTATCTTTTATTTATACTTGGTAATCCTGCCAGTAACACAAATTCCTTCCTAGGGTGACAACGCTCACTTACCATATTGTGTTTATAGAGATGCAGCATCCTCAAGGACAGGATTAAAAAATACCCCCTCTTATCTTTTTCAAAACATAGTGGGAAGTATTCTTTGGTCCACAT
This sequence comes from Aquarana catesbeiana, assembly GCF_042186555.1. Classification (NCBI taxonomy): domain Eukaryota; kingdom Metazoa; phylum Chordata; class Amphibia; order Anura; family Ranidae; genus Aquarana; species Aquarana catesbeiana. Next base: position 80,045,268 of record NC_133326.1, on the reverse strand, counting down.
AGAGAGGTGAAAACAATAGTAGGGTCTGGTTCACATTAGTGAGATGACTTTTGAATGTAATTTGAGGTGTGCTTATGTAGTGTAAGTACTGTGCGATATTTGTGCTTATGTTTAGCGATGCCGATGCTATTTTACAGCTGCGCATTGTTGGACGCGATTTGTGATACTACTACTACCCTGGAAAGGAGAGGAATAGTTCAACAAATAACACACCAAAATTGCATAAAAAATGCATGCACTTGCATTCTTGATACATTTATGTTGAACTCTATTGGCCACAAAATCGCACAGCATCGCACAAAAGTAGCAAATGCTCATTGCACTCATGCTGTATAGATGTGAAAGGCCACTATTAAAAACAATGCTATTTCTATTGTCATGCGATTCTGTACAACTCAAGTGTGACCAAGTCCAAACTGATAAAGTGCAGCACAGTGATACAGCACAGGAAATTACCATCCCACAAGATTTCTGGCAGGATAAACATGTATACATTTTTCATTGATCAAACAGATATAACAAAACACTTCCCAATGTTTCTTTAACAGACTAAGCCCAGGTTCACACTGAGCTGCGGCAATGAAGCTGTGCGAGTTCAGCTGAACTCGCATGATTTCACTCCCACATGTCAGTTCCAATTTCGGCTGCAATTTCACAGACATCCTTGCGGGTTTCTGCACAGATGCCAATAGAAATTGCACCCAGAAATCGCAAGAAGTAGTACAGAAACTACTTTGTGAAATCAGTGTAGCACTGCAAATGCAGCGTTGCACCAATTAGGATGGTGCAATAGACGGCAATTGCCGCCGATTTGACATGTCAAATCGCATGTCAAATCACACCAATGTGAACCAGGGCTAAAGGAAAACAAATAGGAGAAGTTAATTGTTAGGATTTAAATGCACATTAAGAGCTTCATGGCATTATGTTGAACTGTTAAGGATTTAAAAGGACTCCATTAGGACCCCAGATTGTCATATGAGATGCATAATTTTCACACTTACTGTAAATGTTTTTTATAGCCTTATTTTAAAGCGGGAGTCCGGCGAAATTTTTTTTTTTTAGATGTCAGCAATTGCAAATACTGCAGCTGCTGACTTTTAAAATAAGGTCACTCACCTGTCCCGGGGTCCAGTGACGTCGGCACCCGAGACCGAACCGTCCCTCGATCCTCGGGTGCTGCCGCCGCCATTCTGAGTGAGGGAATCAGGAAGTGAAGCATTGCGGCTTCACTTCCCGGTTCCCTTCTGCACATGCGTGAGTCGCGCTGTGAGTTCTCAATGGTCCCCGCTATCTCCTGGGACCTGTGTCTTTTCCAGGAGACAGCGGGGTAGTGCGGGAGGGGGCGTGACTCCCGCGTGAGTCTATACTCAGAAGTGGGTGCAGATACCTGTATTATACATGTATCTGCACCCCCCTCCCCCCTGAAAGGTGCCAATTGTGAGGAATCCGATGAGCGGAAGTTCCACTTTTGGGTGGAACTCTGCTTTAAAGAACGACTTAAATCAGAAATATGATCTTTGCTGAAACTCTTTTTTTTTGCATTACTGCAATTTTGAAACGTATTCACAGCTTACAGTTAAAATGCTTAACAATCTTGACAAAAAAAATGCTTAACATACAACAATTCATTCTAATCCATGTTTTAGGCTTCAGTGTCAAAATATTTGCAATGCATCAGTACAACAGGCCATCTCCAATGCATAGTAGTATTAAGTCAGCAGCTCAGTGTCTTCCGATAATAAACAATTTTATTGGCACAGAAAGCTTACACATTTTAGCAATTAAGCCTTAGTCATAGCAATTTGTCAGGTAACTTATACATTCATTGCATAACTTCTATGAACCAAAAGGAGAGGGAGTCACTCCTTTATATATCCACCAATATACCTACAGACCAAGATACCTCTTGGTCTTAATCATCATTGTGATGTAAACCTTTATTTTAAGATATGAATATTATTTCTTTTTGTATAGCATAAAGATGTAGAGTATGATTGGTCCTCCTTTTCATGTACAATTTTTTTTTGCTTTGCATTGTTTCATTTATTATATATTATGTCTTTCAATGTTGCTGTTTTTTAAGTACCCGTAATTGATGATTGTGACTCTTCTTCCTTTTGGGTCATAGGGGTTACTTAATGAGTGCATGAGTTACCTGAAAGATTGCAATGACTAGGGAGTTAATTGATAAAATATGTAAGCTCTCTGTTTGGACTGGATTTTAACAACATGTGCAATAAAATTATTTATTTTTGGATGACACTGAGCTGTCAGTTTATTACTACCAGGGACTAATTGTGGAAAGGCTAACAGAGGCCATAATCTGAGCACAGGTGTCCTTCATAAACTAAATGGAGAGAAGGGTTTGAGCACAACTCCTTGCTTTGTTTGGAATCTCCAGTGCATTCTTTGTCTTTGTATAATAAAAATGCATATTTATTGTTGTTTGGTTATTTGTTGGACACCAGACTGTACTCTAGAACTTTGCTGAAACACACAACCTAATACCTAGGTTAGGAACCATAGATTGTTGAGGTTACTTTTGCCTTTAGCAGTCCCCATTGCCTTAAGGCAATAGGCCTATTAGTACTTGGCTGCCCCCAGGTGTTAGAACATGATGTTATAGTTCCTGGCCAGATGGCACCAGGGTTGAGTGAATGAGACAAGTCTGGTCAGGCAGTAGACAGCAGCTGGTAGCAGAATCCTGGCACAATCCAAGTTTAGGGCAGGTAGCGAGCAAGTGTAGTCCAGAAACAGTTTTGAGGTTTAGGCAGGGCGTAAACAAGCAATATCCAATAAGCAGTTCCAAGATCAAGAAAGGTAGCAAACAAAGGTAGTCCAGTAAACAATCCAAAAGACAACCCAAAGAGTAATTTGGGTAAAAGTTAGAGGCCAGAATTGGGAAATCCAATGACAGGTAACACAGCAGTGTACAACAAGAAAGGAGCCAGGAACATTATGCCATCACAAACCCTGGGTTTGTGACGTTCAAACAGAGCACCTGATCAGCCCAGCAAATAAGAAGGGAGAAGTTAGGGTGGCCTGTGCCACACATTTCTTAGCAGCAAGGATGTTGCCAGAGGTAGCATGCTGCTGGTGGCCTATCAGAGTGGGGGGATGTGTCCATCAGGGAGTAGAGAATAATCACTGGCCATACAAGAGTTACATGCAAGCTGCAGAACAGCAAAAACTTTCCTAATATAACCCCCCTCTGAGATGGGGCCATCAGATCATTTTGAACTGGCTTTCTAGAGTGAAGATTATGGAAATTTGTTACAAGTTTGAGCAAGATACTGGATAGAATTTCTTAAACCTGCTCCCACCCTCATTATAAGCCCTTTCTAACTACCTTACAAAAGGAAAGATCTATGTACTTATATTTGCTGAGGGTGCTCCAGTCTGGTCACATGATCTCTCCACTGGCCAGCCTCAGTGAAGAGGAGAGATTGCCAAAAACGGGTGCAGAGCCTGGTTGATAACATCGCCCATAGGCTTATGAAGCCAGCACTGGGAGTCGATCATGTGACTGGATTGGAGCACCCTCAGCATAGGTATGTATAGATATCTTTCCTTTACAGGGTAATTAGAATAGGCTTAGAATGGAGCTAGGAGAAGGTTTAAGTAGATTAAGGATTTGACTGGACTTCCATTTTAAAATTCCTCTTGACCATTGATGATTAGGGGTACCTAAGGAGAAAATGATGGTACAAACAAATGTAATGCAATAGACAGTGCCAAGGTCAGGGCAAATAGTAAGCAAGCTTAGTTGCGTAAACAACCCCAGGTGAAGCTCAGACCTGGTTAAAAGGCAGGGATCCATAATTAAAAATCTTATGACAGGTACCACAACAGCACACAAGAAGAGATCCAAGAAGCTGACACTATCACAGTCACAGAGCTCTGGGCTTGTGATGTTCAAATAGAGTGTCCAATCAACCCAGCCAATCAGCAGGGAGGAGCGAGGCATTCCAGGCCGCCCATTGCTTCGCAGCCAGAATGCTGCCATGGGGGGGGGGGGGGGGCTGTCAGGGAAGGGGGTACTTTCAGCTGGGAAGAGTGTGCAGCCACTAGACGCACAGGAGTGACATTCAAGCTCTGAGTGATGACCGCAGGAGAGCGAGATGCACTCATTCTCTTAACACTTAACAAGCTTTTCTTTCAGCCCCTCTGTTTCTATGACTTTATTTCTAGAATAATGTTATAGCTCATTTTTTCTAAATTTCAGCCTTAACTTTTTCTTTAACATTTGGAACCCTATTGGGTATATTTACTTTTTGTGTCATAAGTTTGGGAGATTTGGCTTCCTGTGTGGCCACTGGAGTGGGAAGTGTAATTAAGCCTCCTCAACTGGAGCACATAACTGCAATAAAAAACCAACAGAGATTTTAATTATTTCCCACTGTGTCCAAAATGTAAAAAATTAAAAAAATAAAGTTTTAGCTAGAATTCGGATTCTCTACTGTTAAAGGAGAAGTAAGGTGAAAGCTCTTTTGACAATACTTCTTTTGTGAGTTCTGCACTTCTGTGACCCACTGTCGCCTGATATCACAATGCTGGTCTATACTCTGCAGAGATCCCAACAATAATGTTGGGATCTGTCCAGATGCTAGCCTGGCAGCTGATTCAGCCTCTCAGCACACAGCTGCCTGAACCAGCTGCTCCTGCCCCCTCAACTGCCCAGTGCTTCAGGGAGCACCAGAGTGGCAGATCACAGAGCCACTGATAGTTAGTGTTCTGTACTAAGAGCGGACCTGAGAACTGAGCAATCAGTGGTCTTTGATTGCTCAGTTCTCAGTGTAGAGAAGGCAGAGGACAGCTGTATCAGATCGATGCTGCTTCCACATAGGTTAGTAAGTTTTTTTTTTTTATCCCGCACTTGCCTTTTAGGATTCCCTTAGGTTTTTTTAACTCCCTGCCTTTTCCATGTGTCTAAGACTATTTCTGGAGATGTTTTGATGCTGATACAACCATGCTAAAATCTATTTTTATGAATAATCTATTTTACATTCCTATTTAATTATCCACAACTCTAACTGCTCCATGGGTCAGAGTCAATACTTTGCAGTATACCGCACTTTGCTGCACAGCAAAGACTTCTAGTTTTATTGCCTATTTGTAATGCCAGGTTGTTGACATCTGAGTATGTGGGATTTTTTTTCTTGGTCTGTTTCATATAAATCTTCAAAGCTTATAACATATTCTGAAAAAAAAAAACAACAACTAAGTAGATAGAAACATTATCCCAGTGGAAAATATTAATGCTTTCTATGCACAGTCAAACACGTGAGTTTCTATGCACAGTCAAACTGTCTTTATTTGAAGGAAACATTTATTCATGTCTTTAAAGCGATACTAAAGTCTCCTTTTTTTTCTAGTTAAAATAACTAACATTTTATACTTACCTCCTCTGTGTTGTGGATTTGCACAGAGAAGCCTGGATCCTTCTCTTCTCAGGTCCCTCTTCAGTGCTCCTGGCCTCCCCCTCCTGTTGAGTGCCCCACAACAAGCAGCTTGCTATGGGGACACCCGAGCCAAGCCACAGCTCCCTGTATCCATTTAGACACAGAGCCATGGCCCGGCCCCACCCCCTTTCTATCCACATTGGCTGACTGACTTTGATTGACAGCAGCAGGAGCCAATGTCGCCATGCTGCTGTCTCAGCCAATGAAGAGGGGAGTCCCGGGCAGCCGAGACACTCCTGCAACATCGCTGGATCTTGATGGGTTCAGGTAAGAATTAGAGGGGCTGCAGCACACAGAAGGCTTTTTATCTTAATGCATAGAATGTATTGGCCACTGTCGTAAAAAAGCATGATCTGATTGGGAGTAGTAAGCTCAGTTTTAGGAATTCCCTTGTAGTAAGATTTGTGCCTTGTGTTGTGGTAAATGGGGCAGAAGACATGCTAAAGTCACCAATAGCAAGCCAGTTAACTAGATAAAGTGCAAAAATGTAAAATAAGATCACAAGTGAGATAAAACCAAGTTAAAGCCAAAGTACATGATGTTAGACAATCTGCCATATAAGTTACAGTCATGAGTAAAAATTACAGTCAAGAAGCAAGACAAGTTTAGGGCCAATGGAGCAGGTAATAGGAAATCAGGAGTACAAGTATAAATATGCACTCCATGGCCACTTTATTAGGTACACCTTGCTAGCACCGGGTTGGACCCCCTTTTGCCTTCAGAACTACCTTAATTCTTCTTAGTATAGATTCAACAAGGTGTTGGAAACATTCCTTTAGAGATTTTGGTCCATACTGACATGATAGCATCACTCAGTTGCTGCAGATTTGTCGGCTGCACATCCATGATGTGAATCTCCCGTTCTACCATATCCCAAAGGTGCTCTATTGGATTGAGATCTGGTGACTATGGAGGCAGTTGGAGTACAGTGAACTCATTGAGATGATTTGAGCTTTGTGACAAGGTAGTAGCTGGAAGTAGCCATCAGAATATGGGTACCCTGTAGTCATAAAAGGATGGACAGGGTCAGCAACAATACTCAGGTAGGCCTTGGCATTTAAACAATGCTAAATTGGTACTAAGGGCAATGCTGTATCCTGGCTTAGGCCTAGGGCAGCACTTTGCAGGGGGGCAGCACGGAAAGAGTCCACTGTTATGCCGCGTACACACGGTCGGAATTTCCAAAAACAAATGTTCGATGTGAGCTTGTTGTCGGAAAGTCCGACCGTGTGTATGCTACATCGGACATTTGCTGTCGGAATTTCCGACAACAAATGTTTGAGAGCAGGTTCTCAAATTTTCCGACTAAAAACTTTGCTGTTTGAAATTCCGAGCACGTGTAAACAAGTCCAAGGCACAAAATTCCACGCATGCTCTGAATCAATTACGAGATGGAAGCGCTCAGTCTTGTAAAACTAGCATTCGTAATGGAAATAGCACATTCGTCACGCTGCAAATTTTTAAATCTTTCAATGCAGCGCGTTCTCTTCTTTATAATGCTAGAATAATTAAGTTTATTTGCCACTGATATTCACACAGAGTTCTGACAAACAGATTTCTTTATTATTTCTCAAGATCTCCTGAATAATCTTTTTTTTTTTTTTTCGCCAGATCTCCAGAATAATGTTTATTATTTTTTTTGATAGTGATCTACTTTTTTTTTTTTATCAAGATCTCCTGATTTTTTTTTTTTTTTTTTTATAGTGATCTCCATAATATTTTTTGTCATTTTTTGTGTCAAGTTACCACAAGACCATTATTATCTTGTATTTTTTTTTTTTCCCATAAAGATTTTATTCAGTAAAAGAAGGATGAACGTACAAGTCAAAATAATTGTCATATGACAGCATAAAACTAAAATGAGATAATGGTACCAATTAGAGGATACAACATGTTAAAACAGTCTGGAATAAAATGACCAGGAACAAAGTATGTGGTTGGGACTTAGCGTAAGAGTGTGGAGGGTCTCTTTTTAATTGTTCCCCTCCCCCCACCTCCCCCCACGATTTGATCGAGGGAAGGAGGAGGTATATTGATTTGCTCCCGATCGGAGTCTAGGGTGTAATGTATCCTGAGGAGGCATGCATGGTGGCAGGAAAAGGGTACCTTTGTTTAAGTCTGAGTATATGTACTCAACTGGCGTACAAAAAGAGAGAGAAACTCAACACAGAGATAAATAAAAAATAGAGAAAGAAGGAGGCAGAAATATAGAAAAGAAAATAGAGGAGAGGAAGGGAAGAGGGGGAAGGATGGGGGATGGGACCTGCAGGAAGGAAGGGGACGGGAGATCAAGCACTAGGGTAGAGAAGAGAGGGGGTTATCTTGTATTTTTTAACCTCAAGAAGGTTGGTTGATGTTGGTCTCCCTTGTTAATTTGACATTGTATTTTTGAAATGTACCTGCCTACTCACAAACAAACTGTCCTTTTGAAGTAAAACACATAGCCAAGTATTTGTCAAAAAAAAAATAGAAATTTATTAGGGATCATAACAAAATAAAGAGGAAGGCAACATTGGATAAACTGTTGAAATTGGCGAAGCCTTGGTACCCCAGGGCAGACATCAATTATTTGACAGGCAAAATTTGTAGCCTGAGGAGTCCATTTAATAGGGAGCGCAATCTGGTCCAGGACTCCAAGAAATCGGGAACAGCAGCAGATGACATATATGTCCCAAGGCTGTGGTCTTACAACAGCCTGCGTCTTTTGCCAGACCAGACTGAACCCAGGCCATCACTCTCTTGACTTCCTTCCATGCTTCCTTCCAGGCTGTGGCTGTGGTGTTGCAGGAGGTGGTGGAGGAGAATGACTCAGTTCACATACATGACTTTTGTTGGTGAGTTGGCCCCTCACTCCCTTATTTAGGGCCTGAAATATGACCTCCTCACATATGAGGCATTGGCCCTCCTCCATTTCTTGCATCTTGCTGGCCGTCATACAGCCAAAGGCCTCTTGAACACTGAGTTCACGTAGTTCTGAGGACCGCAGTAGTTTGCCGAATCAAAGCAACCGTTGCCTCCTCAATGTTCCTCCCCTTTCTGGGCCTTTTTGTTGGAAGGCAGAGGGGAGGAACCTGCAATTCGGTCAGGCTACTGGGCCCGGCCACCTCCTGGCTGCCACTTTCCCCCGCCACCTCCTGGCTGCCACTTTCCCCCTCCACCTCCTGGCTGCCACTTTCCCCCTCCACCTCCTGGCTGCCACTTTCCACACCCTCCTCCTGGCTGAGACTTTCCTGTGTATAAAAATGGGACATAGTTTTAGTTTTTTGGTCATCAATCTCACACAATTTTGAGCTCATGATTGTTGCAAATTGAATGTTAACAAATAGAAAAGACTATCATTCTGACCACAGCATTTTTCATTCTTGTCCCAATCATTTTTGGCTACTACTGTCTATTGATATGTAAACCACTTTGTTAAATCAAAAATTTGTGATCAATAATAACATCAAATTAACTTCATTCAATATTTTGACAAGAAATATGTTAAACAATGCTATACCTGGCTCAAGCTGGGCTCCTCCACATCTTCCTGGGTGGAAGGCCCAGGTTGTACATTGGAAGCCTCAGCTGAGGTGGAAGGAAGAGTGGAAGGAAGGGTTGAGAGTGATTGCCTGGGTTCACTCTGTTCTGACAAAAACTGCAGTCTGTCATAGTACCACAGCCTGGGGACATAAATGTCATCTGCTACTGCTCCTGATCTCATGGAATCCTGGACCTTCTTGCGCTCCCTATTATATGTGATCCTCAAGCCACCAATTTTGCACTTCAAATAGGGGATGTTTGCCGTGGGAATCACCGGCTTCACCAATTCCAACAGTTGATCAATCGCTGCCTTCCTCTTTATTTTATTATAAAATGGGTGTTTCACTTGCCACAGACAGGGCAGCTCCCTGTATTTATCGATGAAGTTGGGGAGGAAGTCGTTGTCATTAAATTTATCCATATTCTCTGCAAGACACAACACAAGACAAACCCTAATGTCAAGCTAAACTCTTATAATCTTGTCCCAATATAGGCCTCAATCTATAAGCAGTAGAGGCCACTAACCACTGATGTCCCAAGTTAAAATTGTACCACGATCGGCGCTTATGCTACTCCTTCCTCCGCTCACAGATCGTACATACGACGCATGAGTGTTATGCTTTTATACACTGTGCATGCGAAAAACTCCACCCCTGACCTTCTTTCTAGTATATTCCCCACCACTTCTCTTTCGGCGCGGTGGGAGAGCACATGGCGGAGATACAGCAAGTGCGTGATAATAGTAGCAACAAGGAGAAAAGCTTGGAGCCAGAAACGTCCCGATCCTGGAGGAGATATAAGGCCACAAATATGTCCTTTGTAGATATGGTGGAGATGGTGCACATCTTGAAGAGGGCCGACTATGATGGGAAGTATGGACCGTACAGAAACCCAAATGTGAGAAAGGCCAAGATCATGACTAAAGTTGTGAAAAGTCTGCACAGGAATCTTGGGGTACGATGGTCCAAGGAGCAATTGAGCAAATGCTGGTCAGACCTGAAATTGAGGGATCACGATCAGTACAGAAGGATCAGGAAACTGCTTCTAAAAAGTAAGTAGTTGTCCTGTGTTCATATTATTATTACTTGCATGCTGCTCCATGTGCTTTTCTTAATGTTGTACAGTTTAAAATGGCACGTTTCAGGTTCGTGGGCACAGTAATAGTTCGTAGTAAACATTGTTCGTTCGCCCACTAATACAATGTTTTTGCCAGATGCAGGTTAACTACATTTGTTAAGGCCTATTTGTATTAAAAGAAGTTTAGTACATTGTTGTCTAGATGGGTTTCTAACTAGAATGAAATGCAAACTTGATTCAGTGTAAGGAGAGGACACTCAGCAGCTGTTTACACATCTGGACACAGGAGTGTGGGACACCAGAACACCCTTTTTAGGGTGTCCCACACAGTTGCTCCAGTGGATACTAGGGGTCTCTCATATGTGAAACTTTACCAAAAAAAGGTAAGCATTCCAGCTTTAAGAAAGGGAAAAAATCATGTCTTCAGCTTGGAACTCTGCAAAAACAGACAATTGTAAGACACTTCCAAGCAATGTTTCATATTCCTACTTCTTGCCTCAAATATCTGTGTACTAAGTATACCTTTTTTGTATCCACATAGGGGAGAAAAGAATCAGGACATCTAAGGACACCAGGAACCCCACACTTCCTGAAGAAGGGGAACTCCCCACACACCATGAAGAAGATGTGGATTCCGAGGTTCAGGAAGTGGTGGGTGATGTGGGAGAAATAGTGACCACAACAGGTCAGTGTCTGAGACCACAGCTTCAGGTAATAGTATGCCTACAAATTTATAATACATGGTGTGTTTTTTTAATTTTAGGTGATGTGGATGTTGTGGAAGAAGAAACTCATTTCGCCAGTGCAAGTGCACAAGTCCTCATCGGGGAGATAATGGTGTGCAATCAGGATTTAGAGAAGGTCAAGGAAAACATTAATGATGTACAACAAAAAATGAAGAACATCACTGATGTTTTAGGCAGAATCTAAAACACACAAAAATTGTACAGTTTTGTCGTTGAATTTGTTATTTTAACTCAAGTTTTAAAGTAATTTGAAAGCCAAATTTTGAAGATGCACACAGTGTGTCAACATGTGCTATCTGCCATCACGGGATATCAATGTACCCATTTTGTGGGTGCAACCCCTTCCTCGCAACTCAAGTAGGTGAGAGGAAGGGGTTGCATCCCCAAAACACGTCCATTGATCCGCCATATTGGGAGATAACACATGTTGACATTAGGCATGGGATCAGGAGGGAAATCCTCATTTTGACTCCCAATTTGTGTGCATCTTCAAAATGTGGCTTTTACAGGGGTGACATCACCCCATCTGATGAAGGCAAGATCAACACAGTTTGGACAAACTAATGTCTGATATGGCCTTCACTTTATCAAAGTTGAACTTTGTAAGTTCCTGAGTTGTGTATGTTATGGTTTTAAACATGCCTGTTTAACCAAAAAAAGGATATGTCTACTGTCAAACATAAAAATGTTATACACCAAAGATGTTGGTTTGTTAAAAAACCCTTTTCTCAATGCACATGCGAATGTGCACGGAGTAAAATGTTTTATACTCAACAATTTGTGGCTTCTTTCAATGCTCAATACCAGTTTTTGGAGTAAGTTGGTGTTTACAGTGACAATGGGGGTTATTTACTAAAGGCAAATCCACTTTGCACAACAAGTGCCCTTTCAGTGCAGTTTCAGTGCACTTTCAAGTGCGCTTGCAGTGCACTTGTAGTGCAAAGTGGATTTTCCTTTAGTAAATAACCCCCACAGTGATCTAAAATTTGCCCCAATCAGGCCATTTTAGGGACTCAAAGCAATTAATTCATGGTGCTGAAAAGAATGATTATTTTTATCATTGATGCATTACATACATTAACAACAAAAACAATGTGTAGCAGACCTACAGCACAACATAATAGTTAGCTGAAGAAGAGATTGTCACCTCATGTATCAAATAAATTACGTTTGCACTATTGAAGAAAATGGCCAAAAATAAAAGGCCATTGGAGAACCTAGGAGACAGCTAAAAGAAACACAAGCAGTAAATCAAATGAAATATTATTTCAGTTTATAAAAAAAAATATTTTTAAAAAATTTTAAAGATTCTGTGGCACATCAATGGCCCCCCTACCCGCAAAGTACTCGAGATAACTTTGTCTAACTTCGCGGGTGCTTTGGGGGGGTAAGCCAGGATGACCAGGTTCAAGTGTCGTCAGAGTAGTATTTTAAAATCCAGCCTCAGTCCCAACTGATTCCACATAGTTTATTGCATTTTTACTGAGGTAATTGTGGAGAATGCAGCAGGCAAGCACAATATGGTTCAGCTTATATTCCGCCATGTGTATCGCTGTCAGAAATAGGCCGAACGGGCTGGCCATTATTCCAAACGCATTCTCCACTACTCTTCTGGCTCTGGCCAGCTGGTAGTTAAAAACCCTCTGGTCCAGAGTGAGGGTCCTCATAGGGAATGGCCTCATGAGATGGTCACCCAGCCCAAAGGGGGAGGGATTGTGGTTCTTAACAGGGGAGATTATCTCCGTGAAATGTACAGGATTCTTGGGGATAGAGAGACCTACACCCCTCTGGAATCTGATCCCAAAACCCCATATCTCATTAAGCTGAAAAAGATAGTTGATTGTGGGTACACTCAAGGAATTCTCAATAAGAAGGAGAAGGCCTACTTGATCCCTAAAGCCCCCCGCACTCCTATCATATATTATCTACCGAAAGTACATAAACATCCAACCTGCCCCCCGGGACATCCTATTGTCAGTGGGATTGATTCCCTCACGTCCCGGGTGGGCAGGTATATTGATTTCTTCTTGCAACCCTTGGTAAAGAAAATGCCTTCCCTTATTAAGGACTCCAAACATACTATCAATATATTAACCAACTTTACTCCAACCCCCACCATGTGGATGATTACGGCGGATGTAACATCTTTATACACGATCATTCCCCATGAGTTGGGCCTCTATGCGGTCGAATATTATTTAAGAAAGGATTCAGATCTGTACGATGAACAAATTAACTTTATTATGGCACTTCTAAGATATGCCGCGTCACACAACTACTTTTAGTTTGACAAGCGTTTTTACCGACAGGACCGTGGAGTCGCGATGGGGGCTAAGTATGCCCCTAGTCTCGCAAACCTTTTTATGGCCCTGTGGGAGGAGGATGTCGTCCATGTTTGCCAGAGGCCCCAGCTCAAACTGTGGGCTAGGTACATCGACGACATCCTCCTCCTATGGGATGGTACCCGTAGTGATCTAGACCTCTTCATGGAGGATCTCAATAAAAACTACAGGGGCATTGTGCTCAATTTTGAGGCCAGCCAGTCTAATATCCAGTTTTTAGACCTCAATATTGCTATACAAGGGGACCGGTTTGTAACCTCTACTTTTTAAAAAAAAACGGACCGTAACTCTTATATTCCTTTGGACAGCTGTCACCATGGATCATGGCTCCGGTCTGTGCCCAAGAGTCAATTTATGCGTCTTAAATGTAATTGTACTGATGATTCTCAGTTCTTACAACAGGCCGGAGTCTTGATGGATCGGTTTGTGGAAAAAGGGTACACCATGGAGTCCCTAACTCAAACCTTGGATATAGTTAAAGGTATTGACAGAAATCAGTTATTAAGCGAGAGGACACTTTCTAGAGAGAACCCCGTTACTCTCCCTTTCATTACGACCTATTCAATACAGCATAGTAACATTAAGAGCCTACTTAACAAACATTGGCACTTATTGGGTAATGATCCCATATTGAGATCAGTTATTCCAGAAAAACCACAAGTGATTTTTAGAGGAGCATCGTCCCTAAGTAATAGATTAGCCCCCAATGTGCTTGACCCCCCAGTTAGAGGTGTTCAGGGCCTTTTTGATAATTTGAAGGGGTATTATAAATGTGGTAGATGTCGGGTTTGTAGGTATAACTCTGGGATAGCCAGGCGAACCCAGAAATTTACCTCCCATAGTACTCAGGAGGAGCACGACATCAAACCCTTTATTACTTGTTCAACGGAGGGGGTCGTCTACCTGCTGCAGTGCCCGTGTGGGTTGCAGTATGTGGGCAGGACTAGACGACCCCTCTCCGTTCGTTTGAACGAACATATTACCAACATCATAAACGGTTTTCCAAAGCATTCTGTTTCGAGGCATTACTTGACTACTCATAACAAGGACCCCTCGAAAACTCTTTTCCTGGGGATTGATAGGTATCGCCCCCATTGGAGAGGAAGCTCTTTGGTTAGGAGCATCTCGAGACTTGAGATGCTCTGGATACATAAAATCAAATGTTATGTTCCGCATGGGCTCAATGTTGACACTGACACCAATGCCTTTATAGATAATTCCTAATTTGTATTATTTTTTTCATTATATTTTGAACTTATTTTGTCTATTAATTTGAGACACCTGAGAGGACTTCCCAAATTTACTAACCAGCAAACACCAATTCACTAGGGGTTTTCAAGTTGGGTACATGCCCCAATAGTATGACGTTTAGACATATCCTTATGTTTGTTCTGGCAATATTTTTCTCTAGTCTGACTCCATGTGGGTATTTATATTGTGAGATGAGAAATATGATGTTTGATTTATTTATTTGTATTTGTATTTTAGGTTCCACCTCACGTGGTTTATTTATATGGTGTATACTGTAATCATTATGTATATGTATATGCGTTTAATATTTCCATTTATGGGGCAGCTAAATCACCTTTCTCTTCCCTATTATTTATTTGATTTAAGATGATTCAATCCAGTCACCCCAACTATATTGAGGTGTGTTTGTTATTCATGCTGAATTTTCTTCATGCCAATTCCCTTGCTAAAGTGAGAGTGTAATGTTGTGCCCTGTATGTACACCTTGGTCGGGCCCCTTAAGAATAATTAGCCTTGTTTAAACAAAGCCTTTAAGGCTGCGTTTGAATGTAGATGTATGCTCTGCATTTTTCCGGTGTACATTTCCCCTGAGATTGCATATTCTTTCACACTGGCAATATATGTGTGGCAGTACCGGTATTTAAGCCATCTTCCGCACTGTATTGCTTATCTCGGCGAATTTTGTAATATAATACAATTATATACGATTTGGCAAAGAATCCCTTATTTAAGATGGCTCCTTTGCCATCCGCCCTAGGTGATTTCCGGTCTCGTCTCACTACGAGGCTTGATTGCATTGTTATGTTATTTAGGTGCGACACGTCAGTGCGTCGCCCGTGCCCCAGATGACGTCAGAGTGTGACGAAACGTGCGTTGGGCGTGCTGACATGCTGCATTTACCATCTGCAGGACGGGTGTTCGCTTCTAGCCGGCCGGCTTTCTATGCTCATTTGTATCTACTACACTGTAAGTGTCATTTTAAATTCTTTTAATAAATTATAAACCAGGATTACGCTATGTTGTTCTCCTCTCTTTCTCCGGGGTATCCCTAAATGAGAACAACCCCCAGCTAGGAGTTTTTATCATCCCTATGCTAGAGGGATTGCCCGGTACTTGGTGGACAGCGGTATTATTCCATGGTTATATGAAGTGGCATGTCGTTGTCTCCATCCTATGAAAGGCCCTGACTGGGTTAAGGTCGCAAGCCCCCTTGTGCTTGCCGTTTGGTAAGCGCGCATTTTATTTCTAGTTACCACAGTGGTGTGGTGAAGGAATAACTTTTTTATCTGCATTCCTGCCTTTAGACTGGGGCCTGTGCCTATGTCTTTTCACAATATCCATCTGGACTTTAATCAATGTGATAGGACTGTCCATCAAACACTCATTGTTTAGGTTCCGAGAACTATGTTATTCATTGAAATTGGGTTTTATTAATTTGCCCCATTCAACACTATTTTCACTACTGTACATTTCATTCACAGCGCTGCTTGTTCTATATTTATTCACCCAGCCCAAACGTTTCATCAGTGACAAACACAAAGGGAAGGCCACCCACATTGTCTTCCCGAGGTGGCAAGCCCAAGCCGCTATTCTGGAGACGTCTGAAGAACTCCATCTGGGTGATGACTCCACCATCCGACATCCGGCCACTCTTCCCCACGTCCACATAGAGAAACTTGTATGTCGCTGACACCACCGCCAACAACACAATACTTTTAAACCCCTTATGCCGCGTACACACGGTCGGACTTTTCGTCTACAAAAGTCCAATGGACGCTGACGGACTAAAGCTGGCTGGTAATCCGATCGTGTGTGGGCTTCTCCGGACTTTCAACTGACTTTTTCAGCCTCAAATCCGACGGACTTTAGATTTGAAACATGCTTCAAATCTTTCCGACGGACTCGAGTCCGGTCGAAAAATCCGCTCGTCTGTATGCTAGTCCGACGGACAAAAACCCACGCTAGGGCAGCTATTGGCTACTGGCTATCAACTTCCTTATTTTAGTCCGGTGTACGTCATCACGTAAGAATTCGACGGACTTTTGTGTGATCGTGTGTAGGCAAGTCTGTTCGTTAGAAAGTCCGCCGCAAGTCCGTCGAAAGTCTGTCGGACAGGCTGTCGGACTTTTGTAGCTGAAAAGTCCGACCGTGTGTACGCCCCATTATAGTTGTAATAGTATGACCCTGAGTGGGGGGGTGGGACTATATGGACGTGCTTCCCATCTATTGCCCCTCCGCAGTTGGGGAAGTCCCAATGCTGGGCAAACTGGGATGCCACAGTCTGCCATTCCTGTGGGTTTGAAGGAAACTGTGGAGTCAAACAAGAAAAAAAAATTAGTACTTCTGCACATAACATTACAAGCAGATTAGACATTATTTTAAGGAGTATTTAAAGACAAAAGTATAAGGTCCACTTATCAGATTCCTCCCCCCTCTGATGGCCCATTTAAAAATTTTTAGGGGGGGGTAGATGTTTTGGACAGGTAACCGTCTCCACTTTATTGAGAGCTGAATGCATAAACAATGTATGTTACTTTGGCCAACCCCTCCTTACTTACACTATTGACAGCCCACTGGACAGGTAAGAAGTGTCAGAATCCAAAAATATGAATACACACTGTCCTAATTGAAGAATATTTTTACATTCTGCAATTACCTATCAAGATAATAGGAGAACAAAACTTTAAACAGTACCATTTGAAAGTATTCAGGCAGGCCCTTGCACTACTTGCTTTGGTGAATTCATCCATAAATATGAACACAAAAGAGGTAGGTATAGTGTGTATGGGTTGGGCAAAGTCAGCAGATAGAGTATTGGTATCGGTTGACTTAGCAGTTAAGGGGGAGGGAGGGTTCCAATTGAGTTTGGCACCCCCAAAAAAAAGCCTCTGGCACTATGCCTGAATTTAAGGACAAAAATTAAATTTGTACACATTTTAGGGGGTGTTTAGGGTAAGCACTACAGTGGAGCAGACAAAATACATTGTTAAGTGACTAGGATAGGTGTGTATGAGCCCAGGATAGCATGCTGGGAAGGTTAGTGAAGGCAAATATGTGTGAAGGACAAAAAAGGAGCATTAAAAACTTCCAGCATGCATGAGAACAAAGAGGACATTCACAGCATATTACAATCATGGTAATTATGGAATGATGAAAGAAATACAATACATTAGCATACATTAAATACATAGAATGTGATGTTAAAGGAGAAAACTTACCTTAATATAGTCCTTCTGCAGGACCTGAATAATGGCAGAACAGGTCTCTGGAATAATGATCCCCAGAGCCTGGGGGTAGATGCCAGTCGAGAACTTGATGTCCTGCAGACTTCTGCCCGTCACCAAGTACCGCAAGCGGTGAAAAACGGGGTCTGTCATCCGGAGATAATTACTAAAATCATCAGGATTATTCTCCTGGATCTCCCGCAACAAAGGCATATGCGAGAATTGGTCACGCTGGAGCAACCAATTCTTCATCCTTGAACTCCTCATCGCCCTGTTCACGGACTGGGCTTGGGTCAAATCAAGAACTCCAACACCAAGCCCCTGCACAGCAGAAACTCTACGATGTGTACGTACCCACAACTTGGCTAGAAAACGGTTGGCTGGTCAGAACAAACTAACAGAATACACCAAAAATCAGAAAGAATCTGAAAAGAACGCACTGAAAAACAGATACAAACTAATAAATAGAACGCACTGAAAGACAGGAACGAACTGACAACACGCACTGAAGAACAGATACGAACCCAAAAGCACAGAACTGAAGAGCAGCAACGAACTGAAAAGCATGAGGCTGAAAAGCGTGAATCGTCTCTCACCAAACTTCTACTATCACGAGATAAACACGAGGTTAGCAGAAGGAGCCCAAAGGGTGGCGCACTTGGGATTGTACTTCCTTTTTATAATGCCATCGTACGTCAACGCGTTCTTGACGATCGGAATTTCCGACAACATTTGTGTGACCATGTGTATGCAAGACAAGTTTGATCCAACATCCGTCGGAAAAAAATCCACGGTTTTGTTGTCGGAATGTCCGATTATGTGTACGCGGCATGAGTGTAGCGCCAATCTTATGGGGCGGACTGGGCTGAGAGGTGGGGGGGGGGCGCCGCTTCTAATTTTGACTGTCCTATCATCCTGGACCACAAACCTTCCTCACTGTGCTATATGTTTTCTGCTGCACCATTGGCATGGTTACAGTATATCTTCTTAGTCCTCTTCATAAAATTATCAGAAATTTGTGCTTAAAGTAGAACTATAGGCAACACTTGTTTTTTCATTTTGGATAGAATATGGGAGGGTTATAGCCCCTGTCAGTTTATTTTTTACCATCCCTGTCCCATTGCAGAGATTTCCCTTCACTTCCTGCCCCATAGCTAAACAGGAAGTGAGAGGAAATCTATGCAAATTAAGGGAATCCATTGCCCCCCAGGCCCTTAGAACTAGTGTCCCCACTCAAAAATTTCAGGGCGGGTCTTAAAAAGCAAGGGGTGTGGCCTTGTCAGGAAGGGGTGGATCATATTTAAATTACAGGGTGCACAAGTTTAGTAAGGCCTAAGGCAGCACAAAACCTAAATACACTACTGACTACGGGGCCCAAAGTGTGCCAAGAAAATATTACCCACATCATTACACCACCACCACCCTGAACCATTGATACAAGGCACTATGGATCCATGCTTTCATGTTGTTTATGCCAAATTCTGCCCCTACCATCTGAATGTTGCAGCTGAAATCGAGACTCGTCAGACCAAGCAATGTTTATCCAATCTTCTATTGTCCATTTTTGGTGAGCCTGTGCAAACTCTAGCCTCAATTTCCTGTTCTTAGCTGATAGGAGTTGCACCCAGTGTGGTCTTCTGCTGCTGTAGCCCATCTGCTTCAAATTTTGATGTGTTGTGTGTTCAGAGATGGTATTCTGCATACCTTGGTTGTAACGAGTGGTTATTTGAGTTACTGTTGCCTTTCTATCATCTCAAACTAATCTGCCCATTCTTCTCTGACCTCTGACATCAACAAGGAATTTTTGTCCACACAACTGCCACTCACTGGATATTTTCTCTTTTTTGGACCATTCTCTGTAAACCCCAGAGATGGTTGTGTGTGAACATCCCACTAGATCAGCAGTTTTTCAAATACTAAGACCAGCCCCTCTGGCACAAACAACCATGCCAAGTTCAAAGTCACTTGAATCCCCTTGCTTCCCCATTCTGATGTTTGGTTTGAACTTCAGCAAGTCATCTTCACCACATCTAGATGTCTAAATGCATTGAGTTGCTGCCATGTGATTGGCTAATTAGCAATTTGTGTTACCAAGCAATTGAACATGTGTACCTATTAAAGTGGGCGGTGAGTGTATATATAAGACTAAATGTGCTATAAATGTGGAGCAGGAGCCAGATTTAGTGAGGGCCATTTGCGCCTGAAAAGGAGTTATTAACATCATAGATGATCATGCAAGCTGAGCCAGTGGCCCAGCTAAAACTCCAAATATTGATGACTCTTCCCTTGATCTTCTATACATGAGCCTCCCCATCAGCACAGAGTCACCCTATCACAACAGAGTCCCCTATCACACAGTCCTTCCGACCTTGTAGAGTGAGCATGTGTTAGAGCAGAGGGCACTTTATTCTTTATGGTGTAAGCTCTTGAGATGCGTTGTCTCAAACACCTGGCAATGATGAATCTTGAAGTAAGATGTCCCTTGTGAGGTCCTGAGGATAAGACCAAGGAGAATGGGCCCAACATCTTCAAGCCAAGATCTATGAATTTTGTTCTGATGCTGTAATCATGTTAACAGAGTTTTGTGCCTTTGATCAATGTCACCCTTCTGGCTCGTTCGAGATGCAAATGGTGTTGTTGATGCAGCTAATTGCGCTAAAATTCAAAATGTTATCCAAATACAATTAGCAATGCCCAAATTTCTCAAAGGTATCCTATATTCATGTGAACACTTTTCCAGTTGAGTGTTCAGGTCAAAAAAGTGGGAAAAATGTAGATATATAATTTTGTTATTATTTATTGCAATCCTAATTGATCCAAAACTTGAAATTTTACCCAAATACATTTAACAAAACCTACTTTTCTCAAAGGTGTCCTGTTTCCATCTAGACATCTTTTCAGTTGAGTGTTCGGATAAAAAAAGAGGGACATAAGTAGGAACTAAATACATTTGTTTTATTTAAAGTAGTCCACCCTAACACTAAAATCCCTGCATCTACAGACATCCACGATCTAACGCTAACCGGTCTAGCCCTGTAAAGAAGAAATCAGTATACATACCTTTTTGAAGCCGATCCAACCCGATCCCACGCTGAGCTGTCAGCCACGGCTTCGCTGTGGAGGCGGGTGCAGAGGAGCCCCATAGTAAGTTTATGGGTGACGTCACTCCCAATTCATTTCACAGCCGTTGTCAGCTGTGTCCTCTGCAGAGCTTCAGCCGCTGGAGACCGGACAGGATCAGCTTCAAAAAAGGTACGTATACTGATTTCTTCTTTACGAGGTGTAATGGAAATTTGTAAGTTCTGTATATAATTGTATTGTGTTTTGTATGTATTGCACATTGCCCTCACCGTGCACACAGCACTAATAATGTTTTCAGTACATGTTTACATTCTTTCGAGTCCTGATTAGAATAAGCCTGCCTATGTAATGCCCCTTGTTACCATAAACGTACAATTGTAATATTAATGTGATACCTACGTAATCATGTGCATAAAAACCTTCAATTGCGTCATAATAAAGCAGAACAGTAATTTGGAAAGATGCTGAGGGTATCTTTTGTGTCTGTTCCCTACTGCAGTAGTTATTATTAATTTGGAACCACTAATCAATATGAGGACAGGAGTTGCCTATCATCAATTTAACCGAGTCAGCATGGCGAGCTTTGCCTTAGGAGGGGATTCCAGGTGACCCTGAGTATCCGAAACGAGGAGCTTGAGACGATCCGGGAATTTCTGATAATCAGCCGGCTGAGGTAAGCCTTTTGCTTACATTTGAGTTATCAGACTTCCTTGATCGGTAAGGCATTTTCGGGACAAAGGGTATCTATTTTACTCCCCTTAATCGAACTGTATTGATTGGTGGTTATATGTTATGTTGTCCCTGTCTATTGTCCATTGGAGTGTTATAGATAAGAAAGGGAAGAATAGTGCTGTTCACAGGTATATGTAGTACATCTGCTAGATAAAGTAGTTTAGAGGCAAGAGGGTATAGGCACACGTAGAGAAGAGAGAAGACTGGCCAGTCATTATGGGCATTGAATTAAGTAAGGGAATGAAGGGTAAGAGACCCTCAAAAATGCCCAGCGCAAGAGGAGCGCTAAATATGAACCAAAGGTGCGGTTCCGCCTATACTGAGCCCCTAGATTAATGGTTAGAGTGGACAGGGATCCACAATGGGTAACTGGGTTACCAAAGGCCATAGGGACTAAGAATCATGCAGAGTAAACAGCTAGAGAAACCGTTTTCTATGTGAGCAGGATGGATCAAGGGTGACATTAACACTAGACAGAAAGGGACATTTTCATATTAAGTTGTGGGATGAATTTGGGGTCAGGCACTATAACTATTAGAGTCAGAAGCAGAGAAATGAGAGGTAAAACAGAATACTTTATATGTTGTCAGAGAGGGAAGATGGGATGAGCACTCTGGCTACCCATCTGATCATAGAAGCTAGATATAAAAGATATCTGAACAAAATAAGGAATGCAGAATTTATGCAGGGAAATATTAAAGAGTTAAAAGAAAGTGAGAGAATGTGATATGCATGTGTTGTGTACAAATGGGAAAATGTAAGCGATTTTAGAGAGATATTGGTGTATGTGTGTGCGAATTCTGGGACCTTTAGTTCTATTGCTTGTGTGTGTCATGTACGCAGATGTGACCCCCTCCTTTGTGCTCTCCTGAAAGAATGTGGTCAGTGATAAGCTGGAAGGACACCATGCCAATTCCATTTTTTTTAGACAAAACATGTGCCGGGTTAACGAATCTAATGGTAAACAATGTGATCACAATTATTTTGAATCTGTTTTCCAAACATGGTAAAATGAAGGTTACATTTAACTGTGTATTGCACACATTGAATATCCTTTGATAGTGGAAACACTGCATGTAAAAAAGGGAAATTAAGTAAAATTAAGTAATAATGAGTATTCATTTCTAATATGAGTTTAACAATTTTATTAATAATATAGATATATTGAAACTGGTTTAGACAACCTTTGGTTGGAAATGAAATCCAGGTTATTGGGGAAATTTGTGATGAATGAGATTAGTTTAGATTAAGATAACAATTTTGTAATTTTACATTTATACAATAAGCCCTTATTGAGAGAAAAAAATATTAAGATGAGGTTGTTATTTTGAATAAAGCTGCCATAATATTTAACAAAGCCAAGATGGATGGAATACATAAAAAGTTCTTCTACAAAAATGAAATTTTAAGGTTTTTGATAATAACTTGATGTGCGGTCCATGATGTGAGAGTAATAATAAATAAAATTTAAATATAACAGACCCATCACATCAAATCCACACACCCTGTTAGGATAGATGCCACCTGCAACCAGTTGTTTTATAGTTTTTGATGCTTTCTGGTCCATCATACAGATTGTTGGTCCTTTTGTTTTTATTTATTTTTGAAATCCAAAGCAGAATGTGTGGATTGTGAAATGATGTGCCCCTTTTTCTTGTAAGTACAGTGGTATAAGCAGAAGAATATTTTGGATTTATGGGCATCTCTGCATGACCGCAGGGTATTGTTATCATTTATTATAATATTGCCAGGAAGAAGTTGTCTTTTGAAACATGAAACTGGAGTTCTTACACAAATAGCATGATAGAAAACAAGCTATTGTAATATATTTATGCAAGCTGGACCCAGTAATGAAGGGTTCATCCCGATATATCAGAGCTGTAGCTTTTATGCAAAGGTGCTATTAGACAAAGTTAGATATTGTTTTGGTCAATGGTCCGACATTCTGTGCAGCAAATATACA
This sequence comes from Aquarana catesbeiana, assembly GCF_042186555.1. Lineage (NCBI taxonomy): Eukaryota > Metazoa > Chordata > Amphibia > Anura > Ranidae > Aquarana > Aquarana catesbeiana. Next base: position 80,021,865 of record NC_133326.1, on the reverse strand, counting down.
GCTAACTAAATGTCTGTCTAATGAAAGGTTTAAAATATGAGTTTGTTTATGTACAAATCTAACAATGAAAAATGCGTACATTTGAATCCAGCCACCTTATTGCCTCTATTGGAGGAGGCTGGAGACAAAGGAAGACATGTGTGTTAAATTGATGTGGGAATCAGCTGCTGTGAGCCCAGTGCAGGACACACTCCCTGAAGACCCAGATATTACATTTTTTGTAGATTTGAGTATGCAGTTTACCACCCAGAAGGATACTCTGTATTCAAAGTCATTGGATCCTTTTTCCCCAGCTCAAGAAGCAGAGCTCCATGTTTTAGCAAAGCCCGTGAGCTATAAAAAGAGTGTATATTTATATAGATAGTCAAGATATAGAGAGCTTTTGGTTCCATTTTAAAGGGCCAGAAGTTTGTTTTTACTTCGGCAGGTAAACCAACCAAGCATGCCAAGTTAATTTGATCGGCTGTTTTCAGCCTTCCAGGTTCTTGCTGAGGTAGCCATATTAACTTTCACACATGGAAGCAGACCAGGTGATTAAGGATGCTGCATTTACAGCCCCGGACACTTGATGGGTCTGTGCAACTCACAGATTCCACCCTAGTTCTGGCCCAGTATAGCTGGGATTAATAATTCAACTTTAAGGACCCCAGAACGAGAAGAACAAGTGGTCCACAGGGGGCAACTTCTTATGAAATAGGACTTTGGAAAAGGTGATCATTTATGTCTGCCAGCCACTCTTTTCCCTCCAGCTTGACACATGGACCGTGTCATCAGTCACACAAGAAGTTATGGCTGCCTTAGTAAATGAGCGTGGGATAGAGCCAGGGTTCTCCACAGTTGTTTTATAACATACCACTTCTTGTTTTACCTGTTACCAAAGGTGTTACCAAAAGCTGAACATCCCTTCCAGAGATTACAAAAACATATATCCAGATGCCCAAGTCAGGATCTTAAGAGTATGCATTTTGTCTGTATGGACATGTTTTTTGGATGTCCAGTGGCAAATGCTACTGCAAAGGCCACAGTAAAAAGTGTTATCAGAAGTAGTTTGTAAGTACAGAGTGCCAGAAAGTACAGAGAGTAACAGAGGAAATAATTCTTTATAGGAGAGTCCTTACTAGAAGTTTTGAGGTTTTATTTTTACACCCCTTGCTGTCTACAATGTAGCGGACAAAGTAGAGTAAGAAACTAGAAAACTTTTGCCTGAATGTTTTCTTATATTTTATGAAGCACCTAAGGGGGATGTTGGACTCTCTCCCTATGGGATTTGGTTTGGGAGTGTGTTACTCACTTGCTTATATTTTGTCTCAGCAGCTGAAGTCCTCCATTCGGATCTCACAGAGAATGTTGCTGATCTTTTAAGGTTTTTTGACAAACTCATTTATGTGTTTTCTCCCCAATTCCAGATCCTAAAAGTTTGGAAGGATCTAAAACTAAAGCCAGGTGACTTGTGGATTGTTAAGAGACATTTATATATAAGGAAATGTTTGGAGACTCAATACAGCATCTATTTCATGTACAGTTTTTGCAAAACTTGAAGGAAAAGTCACCTGGATCCACACCAGACACTGCAAAAATGACTAAATTAAGGAAATCTCTGTGTTTGATTTGTTTCCCTCTTGTGATCACAGTCTAGGGTACTTTTTGATTCAATTACTTTAATTGTAAGGGATATATATATATATTTGAAAAGTAGTTCAGCCATGTTGAAGTCATATTTGTCTTTTGTACATCTTCCATTTTATGTAGAATTGTCTGTGTTTACATATGCTGATAAGTCAGCATGTCCACAATTCAGCTAGAAGGCCATTCTGGCCACAGGAGTGTACAGCCAATACTCTGTAAATATGTCTTATCAATCATTTGTTTTTCACAATGAAAAGTCATTTGGTAATGAAAAAGTTGCTCAGCTATTATTTTCTCCACAATGGAGTTTTTGCCTCTTTGGCCAGGACTACCTCCACCTAAGCGTTTGGAGGTTCCAGGTTAAAGGTGATAGCAGGTATGGTTAGTGATCAAAATATTGATCAAAAGAGGGGAGACTGTAATGGAAATTTGTAAGTTCTGTATATAATTGTATTGTATTTTGTATGTATTGCACATTGCCCTCACCGTGCACACAGCACTAATAATGTTTTCAGTACATGTTTACATTCTTTCGAGTCCTGATTAGAATAAGCCTGCCTATGTAACGCCCCTTGTTACCATAAACGTACAATTGTAATATTAATGTGATACCTATGTAATCATGTGCATAAAAACCTTCAATTGCGTCATAATAAAGCAGAACAGTAATTTGGAAAGATGCTGAGGGTATCTTTTGTGTCTGTTCCCTACTGCAGTAGTTATTATTAATTTGGAACCACTAATCAATATGAGGACAGGAGTTGCCTATCATCAATTTAACCGAGTCAGAGGCTAGATAGGTTAGTGTTAGATCGTGGATGTCTGTAGATACAGGGATTTTATTGTTAGAGTGGGCTTACACTTTATTGCAACTCTATAAAACCCCCAAACTGTAAATCACATACTATGAATCTGGGCAGAGTTTTACCACAGTGATAGGGATCAAAGCAATGGAAAAGGTGAATTGTTAGTGTAGCGAGTTTCAAAATGTCTGAACATCTGTAATATCAGTGTATCACTCTCATTTAGCTATGATTAAATGTTGAATTAAAAAGGAGGACTTTTATTTTAATTACCTTACACACAGTTAGCAGTTAACAAATCATAAAATCTCTAAAAAACAAATTTGGCCAAAGACCACATTTGTGAACTCCCATGGAACACAAAAAATAAAAAATAAAAAAGAGCAGCATGGAGCAAATTGTGTCATTGCCAGCCACCTAATTTTCTCTGTAAATCCCCCTGAGAATACTGCTACACCTTGAACCAAGGAATTTGCTCTGGCCTTGGTTACACTAATAGAAGTCAAAACTTCAATCAGGAACTTATTAGTTACATTGCACACACCATATGACACGCTATTGTTGGTGGCAAGTGAGTACAATTGGTTGTTGGGAATGGGCATACACTTTTTTTTCTCTTTTGTGCCTGTTCAATACAAGGTTAGTGTTAGGTCATGTTCTTAGGTTATCCTCAAATTAATGCTATCAGTAGGTTCATGTGTAAATGGAATTCTTTCCATCTAGGCAATTTTTATTTTTTTCATTCGGTGTCCCCTCAGAAGCACAACAATTCAACAGTAAGTATGCTTTGACAATTCTGCTGTCGGTAAACATCATTTCCCATGGTGCTCAGCCAACCATAGAAATAAAAAATGAATGAAGAACTGCAAGCGCCCTATTAGAATGTAGCCCATCGACAAGGAGGAGGCATGCTATTCTTAAAGAGAGACTTTAGCATTTTTTTTAATGGGTTCATATTTTGAGTTATTTTTCTTAAATACATCTTAAAGTAATTTTCATTTGACTTTTTACAAGGATGCAAGACAACTTTCCTATATACAGATTTTTAATTTCACTTTCTAGTAGTGACCTCTGTTCAGGTGACGTTTGTGCTATTCTGATCAACAGCTCCTGAGATAAAGTTTCAAACAAACAGAGAGTTCATAGTTCACAAAGAGTCAGACTTGATTGGTGGATTTGAACTGAGAGAATGAGAGGAACGGCAGCACACTGCCTTGCAGCAATGGGGTCTTCGGTTCAGATTCTGGACAGGATACTATTTGAATAGAGTTTGTACGTTTTTCCAGTGCTTGCATGAATTTCCTCTGAGTACTTTGGTTTCCTGTCACACTCCACAAGAATAATGATAAGTTAATTGGTTATTGTCTAAATTGGCCCTAGTACGCGTGGGTCTAAAAATCCCAACTGCGTTTTCTTATGGCAAGCTCAGGTTACACTCTGTTGAGTGACTAATGTAGCTCTGGTAGATGTTTCAAGCATAAGCCAAAGAAAAGGAGGGTTCCAAAGCTTAAAATGAGCCAAAGTTCATTCACAACATGGTGATGGGAGAGCAAAATCTATATATATATATATATATATATATATATATATATATATATATATATATATAATAAAATATAAAAACATAATAATAATACAATTTACACTAGGTTGATGACCTTGACATGTAACTTCAAAAAATATTGAAAAGTTTATGATTTCCCTCTAAACTGACCTATGTATATATATATATATATATATATATATATATATATATATATACAGTTGTGCTCATAAGTTTACAAACCCTGGCAGAATTTATGATTTCTTGGCCATTTTTCAGAGAATATGAATGATAACAAAAAAATTTTCTTTCACTCATAGTTAGTGTTTGGCTGAAGCCATTTATTATCAATCAACTGTGTTTACTCTTTTTAAATCATAATGGCAACAGAAACTACCCAAATGACCCTGATCAAAAGTTTAGATACCCTGGTGAGCTTGGCCTGATAACATGCACACAAGTTGACACAAAGGGTTTTGAATGGCTATTAAAGGTAACCATCCTCACCTGTGATCTGTTTTCTTGTGATTAGTGTGTGTGTATAAAAGGTCAATGAGTTTCTGGAATCCTGACAGGCCCTTGCATCTTTCATCCAGTGCTGCACTAACGTTTCTGGATTCTGAGTCATGGGGAAAGCAAAAGAATTGTCAAAGGGTCTGCGGGAAAAGGTAGTTGAACTGTATAAAACAGGAAAGGGATATAAAAAGATATCCAAGGAATTGAGAATGCCAGTCAGCAGTGTTCAAACTCTAATCAAGAAGTGGAAAATGAGGGGTTCTGTTGAAACCAAACCACGGTCAGGTAGACCAACTAAAATTTCAGCCACAAATGCGGGGGAAATTGTTCGTGATGCAAAGAAAAACCCACAAATATCTTCAGGTGAAATACAGGACTCTCTAAAAACATGTGGTGTGGCTTTTTCAAGATGCACAATAAGGAGGCACTTGAAAAAAGATGGGCTGCATGGTCGAGTCGCCAGAAGAAAGCCATTACTACGCAAATGCCACAAAGTATCCCACTTACCCAAACAGCACAGAGACAAGCCTCAAACCTTCTGGCACAAAATCATTTGGAGTGATGAGACTAAAATTGAGCTTTTTGGCCACAACCATAAACACTACATTTGGAGAGGAGTCAACAAGGCCTATGATGAAAGGTACACCATTCTTACTGTGAAACCCTGAGGTGGATCGATGATGTTTTGGGGATGTGTGAGTTACAAAGGCACAGGAAATTTGGTCAAAATTGATGGCAAGATGAATGCATAATGTTATAAAAAAATACTGGAGGAACATTTGCATTCATCAGCCAGGAAGCTGCACATGTGTCAGGAAGATCCTGCCAGTAATCGGCGTCCCAGGCTCACTGGTGCGCGGCCGCGGGCGCTACCGCACACGTGCGCACACACAGGCGTGTTCAAGCACGGGCACCTGCGTGCGCATCCCTGTTGGCGCCAGGCGGGCTATTTAAACCTGCCTGTCATACTCAGTCCCCGCTGTCTGCTCTACAGCATTCTGTGTGCCAAAACCTGATCTGATTTGAGACTTCCTGTTACCTGACCCGGCTACCTGTTTTGACCATCCAGCTATCTGCCTGCATCTGACCCCCCGGCTTGCTTAGACCATTCTTCTGTTTAATCCCTGGTACCTTTACTGTCTGCCTGATATCGACCACCGGCCTGTCTGACTATCCTTCTGCCTGATCCCTGATACCTGCCTGCTACCTGCTGTTGTTCCTGGTTCCAGTCCAGCATTCCAGTATCCAGTCTGCTACCTACTGTTGTTCCTCGTTCCAGTCCAGCATTCCAGTATCCTGCCTGCTACCTGCTGTTGTTCCTGGTTCCAGTCCAGCATTCCAGTATCCAGCCTGCTACCTGCTGTTGTTCCTGGTTCCAGTCCAGCATTCCAGTATCCAGCCTGCTACCTACTGTTGTTCCTGGTTCCAGTCTAGCACTCCAGTCTTCTGCCTGCTTACCTACTGTTGTTCCCGGCTCCAGTCAGCGTTCCAGTCTCCAGTCGTCTCTTCAGTTCCAGGTTCCTGGGTCCTCACCACTCCTGGACTTCTGGGTGACTGTTGATCCTGCCAGGTACCCATACCACTCCTCACTCCTGTGCCCTCTGTTCCCATTTCAGAGGGCCGCGAGTGGGAGCCAAAGGGGAGGTCTCTCTCTCTGCACTTCAGACTCAAAACCTACCAGGTATGCGACAACATGGTACATACTTGGACATGCCAACATGACAATGATCCAAAACACAAGGCCAAGTCGACCTGTCATTGGCTACAGCAGAATAAAGTGAAGGTTCTGGAGTGGCCATCTCAGTCTTCTGACCTCAATATCATTGAGCCACTTTGGGGCGATCTCAAACGTGCAGTTCATGCAAGACAACCCAAGAATTTACAGGAACTGGAGGCTTTTTGCCAAGAGGAATGGGCAGCTTTACCATCTGAGAAGATAAAGAGTCCCATCCACAAATACCACAAAAGACTTTAAGCTGTCATTGATGTTAAAGGGGGCAATACACGGTATTAAGAACTGGGGTATGTAAACTTCTGATCAGGGTCATTTGGATAGTTTCTGTTGTCATTATGATATAAAAAGAGTAAACACAACTGATTGATAATAAATGGCTTAAGACAAACACTAACCATGAGTGAAAGAAAAGTGTTTGTGTTATCATTCATATATAGTAAATTATCCAGGATTTATTTCCATGTAAACTAGAGTAGTAGAATAATTCCATTATAATTTTAGTACAATCAAACCACTTGATATAAAGCAAACTTTCCACGATGTGTGCCATACCTCTTACCTGCATTCACACATGCAGGTTACGCATGCAAGGAATATGCTCTTCAAAATGAATAACACTGACTTAAAAATACAATAAAATGGCTAGCCTGACAATAGGCAGGAAGTTGTGACAATGCACAGACAACAAATAGGCTGATGTTACAATACAGAGGAATCAAACAGCCAATTGTTACAGCACATGGTTAACTGATGGCCAATTACTACACTATATGAGTAATCATTTCAATACACAGGAAACCACTGGGCAATTGTTACAATATGCAGACAACAAATGGGCAATTATTACTTTGCAGGCAATGGCAATAACAGTCACACTAACTGAAGCCTAGTGTCCCTCTCCCCCACATTCTTTACCTTTAGCTCAGGCCTTCCATCCAGCAGCATGCAGTTTTCTCCATCTCTGGTCATGCCCCAGAGGCAAGAATTAAGAGCTGGAGGAGGAGAGATCAAAACATGTACCTACCTCTCCTCCTATAGTGCCGACTTGGTGGTATAAAAACTGAAGTTAATCATTTAATCATCAGGTTGGGAATAATACATGATGAGTTTTCTTTGTATATATATATATATTTTTTTGTGGTGCTCAGTAGCATTGTAGTTCCTCTTTAAGGGAACCTGCTGAAGGAAACATGCCTGTGGAAGCTTAGCTAGAAAAGTGAGTGCTTGTGCCTGAAGTTCCAGGTACAGAACTATTTGCTGAGGAAGAGACATCAGAAGTTGCTGCTATTGATCTGTGACTGCTCATATATGGTCTCAGAATAACTGGATGTCCCCTCTTTCTTTGGCCTTATTATTATTATTTTTTTTAATCTAGTACATTTTTATTGAGTTTTTTTTTTCCTTTTAATACAATAGACAAAGGTCAAAATGCAATACATACATACTAACCAGATATAATCCTGTTACACATATCATTAAATAAACCAAAAACACAACACCAAAAACAAAAAAAAGGAAAAAAAAAAACACAACCTCCCCACCCCAAAAATAACCCCTCCCCACCACTCCCATGCTCAAGCCTCTGTCTCTATATCCCTTCTCATACTATAAGGCTCCTTCCAAATTGGGGCCTTATTATTGATCCTGCTACTATAGGGCCTAATACTATTGGAACAAGATTGTTCAGGAAGCAGTCCTCCAAGATTTTTGTGTGTGCCTTGGATATCCTGCAACCCTAAACCCTCCTCCCTGTATTTTTTCCTGATCTTTAGTACATTTTCAAATTGTGGACTGAGCCTGAATGTGTCGGTGGCTGGCTCTGGACAGGTAAAGGGGACCCAATATATTTCCAATGGTCCCTCTGGGGGTTAGCGCTACAGAAAAAACATTTTCTGATAAACTGTCTCATGCACTGGCAGAATTTAAAGTTTTTGCTTTAGGACATCATAAGTATTTTGAGCATGCCTTACTGTGTTTTATATTAGACCAGTGGGTGGTGTGGGTGCATGCCTACTAACAGTATAAAATGCCTGGAGGGGAAGACACCAACACTATATCTGCTTTCAAGGACAGAAGGCAAGCAGTTATTTGTAGGAGGAAATATGAATAATAATCCACTGACAGCAGACCAAGAAATGTTTATTTAAAAAAAAAAAAAAAACTGTAGTTGTACTACTTACTGCTCCTAAGTATGATCCTTATTTCATCCTATTCAACTTCACTTTACTTTTTACCTTATTTCATCTTATTCAACTTAAAGGGGTTGTAAAGATAAAAATGTGTTAACCTATTACCACTCTCTGTTACATACTGATTTCTAATAAGTTGATGATTTCCTCCCAAAAATTACCTGTTAAATTTGTATGTAATAATCATCCTCCTGCTATCCTCCACCAATTCTTTCCTCTGCTTCTGGGTTTGCAGTGCGCATGCATTAAAGCGACGTCACGGCAACCACAGAACTACATTTCTCACTATGCTTAGCGGCATCGCGCATGCGCAGTGCCCTTTTTTCTATATTTCATCTAACAAGAACAAGCAACATGTCGTAGACACGCCCACTAACCCCCCAAGCCCCTGTGTCTCTGTGATACGCAGAGAGCATCTCCACGCAGGGCTGTAGTCCTAGGGAGGGGGCAAGCATGATCAGTCACCACCAGGCAAAACGGCTCGACTGACGGTGACAAACTCCATGAAGACTAACAGAAAGTGAGGATTTCAAACAAGGATTAGTGACATTTAAAAGAGAAATCGAAGGAACAGGTAAGTGGACTATCACTGCATTAGCTTAAAGGAAGCTAGTTAGAAAAATAAAAAATGTACCTTTACAACCCCTTTAACTACAAATTATCTCAATACAGGGTACATTAGAGCATTAGAACTTGCAGTCAGAGCATTTGAAAGAGCTAGGAGAAAAATAACAACAGCTTTTTGTTTAGCTATCTAAGTCCCCCTACACACATTGTGTAGTGGGAACGAGCAATCCCACTCTAGCGATTTTTGGTGTGCAACTTTCACACGATTAAGAGTGTTGCGCATAGGACAGCCCATTTGCTTCAATGGGCTGCTCTATGCATGTTTGTCATCCAAAAGAAGCTTCTGCTCTTTTTTGGGAGACAAGGTTGCTGCAATTTTTAAATGTGCTTTGGGCGCGATTGCAACTTGATTCGGATGTGGGACAATAGTGGCAGAATTGTACTGCATTTGGGAGCCATTAAAAATAATGACACTCAAACACGTGTCATGCGCTTTGCAGTGATTCTGCCCGCAATTCCAAATCATGTAATGTGAACAAGGCCTAAGACTGACAAGAAAAATGAAGGATTTTTTTTTTTGAGAGGGGGGGGTTTCTATATTGAGCTGAACTGATTATTCAAAATAAGATGCCCCTTACCCCCAAAGCACAAACTGCTACCGTCTGTGTCATTGTATTACTACTTGTATTGCCCTCTATACTGTTTTCAGCATTTGTCATCTAAACACGTACACTTAAATCTTTTTAATACCCATAAACCCAGTGGTTTGATTTAGAGTCTAACTTAAGTATTCCATAAGCCATCATGCAATAGCAATGGCTTGCTTTTAACCTATTTGTTGTTTAAGGGAAACCATTATATCATTGAAATCCCATTTCCATGCAGGAAAGGAGTAACATATCCAGTGCATGTTAGTGCAAAGTGCAGTAGGTCAGTAAAAGCAAACATTTCTCATCTTTTCATCATGTAACTCAGACAAAAAGAAATCTAATTGGTTGGCTTACTATACTTAGGGTAAATAAGGGTGATGATATCCTTCATGCATTCTGCTGTTAATTAATAAATGATTGTGGTTGCTGCTACCTGAAGGGATTTTCACACGACACAAGTCAAAGAGAGATCTTATGGACTCAGACCATTTTAACTTCTGGATCTTGGCTGTTCTTTAGTATAGAATAATTGAATGAATGAATTAATGATTTGTAAAGCGCTGCGAATGCGAACTGAATCGCCTCAAGGCGCTAAATGCGTTTTGTGTTGTCAGCTTCTTAGAAGAGGTAAGTCTTGAGTTTTTTTCTGAAGGCCTGATGGTTTTCTTCCATGCGGATGTGAGTTGGAAGAGAGTTCCATAGCCGAGGTCCCTGGACTGCGAATCTTCATTCTCCCCTTGCTTTGTAGCGGTATTTGGGAACGAGGAGGAGGTTTTGGCTAGATGATCGCAGATTGCGATTGGGTTAATTAAGAATAAGTGTTGTCATACTCAACTACATTACCAATAACATGGATGAATGTAAGGAAATACTCAAAACATGAACAAGTAGAATGGGACTTTTAAGGTTTCCCACTCATAAATAAAGATATTTTTTTTTTTCTTGATTTGGATTAAAAAAAATATTTATGCATTAAAAACCACTAGCTTCAGCACACGAACAATATGAACCTGTGATGTAATCTTGCATATGTCCCCATATATAGGTGTCCTATTATCACCACTGTTCACTTGCATTGCCAGTTATTCAACTCTCTTATATATAGTAATTAGAGTAAATATACTGTTCTAACCATTTGCCATATTATATAGTGGGAAAGGAACATCCTTTCAATGTGTTTAGTGCAATTATTCTTCCTCAGGTACAGGATGAATATCAGTAGTAATAAACTGAAAGAAGAAATGCTGTAGCCGCCAAGTAAAAAATCTTCCCCAGGAGAGGATTATAGAGGACAATTGTTTTTTTAGAATTTCTTCTTTCAGACATCTAGTCTATTACTTCTGATATTCATCCCATACCTTCTGAAGAAGCATTGTTAAGCTGCACCTAAAAAAGATAACATTTAGGCAAAAAGATAAAATAATGACAGACATACAGCACTCCACACATGCAAGAAATCTCAGTAGTGAATGCAACAGTCAGGCCATATAGTGGTCAATTAACAACAAGCATTTGAGATCATCAGAAGTGCTGGTTATTGCTGTAAGGAATCCCAGTTTGCACCCTGTTCTGCAAAAATAGCAAGACTTAAGTACAGTTTCAACTATAGCTTCCAGACTGTCTATAAGACTTGTTTACTAACCAGTAAAAAAAAATAAGGGAAGAAATAGGAGAAGCATTCTCCATATTCCAGTGCTGGGTGTCAATCAGGTGTCAATATTACCAAACAGAAGAATGGCTAGACCATTATGAAATCCGACCTGGAGCAGTAAATGGAGGTGTCTGTGAACCTGCATGGTTAGGTTTGGAGAAGAAAGAGGTAGCACTAGTTAAGTTATCCAAGGAAAAAGGAAGAGAAGATAGGTACATTCCTAAATTGTAGAAGGGAGGATGAGGAGGAGCTGTAAAAGTTACAGCTTCATGTGGCGTTAGGTTCTGTTCAATGTCCCTTAGTACCTACAGGCAAAATTAGATAGTATTCTGGAGTCTGATAAGGCACCCACCCTTCCTGCCAGAGTTTCCTCTTGCGCTAGATTGTTCAGGCCTCCTGTGAACCTTTGAGGAAAATTGAGGGCTCTGAAGAAGAGGGCAAGTCCTTTGAAACCTGTTAGCCTGTTGGACCTCAATTGCCCCTCTATGCGATGAGACGTGTTGGTGACTTGAACCTGATCTGTTATGGCAAGTCTGATGTATCTGTTGGTTTGTGAGTATATGTTCTATCGATACTTTTATAAATAAAAGATGTTTTGAGGATAATGCACTAGGCTTGTGTGCTCTCTGTTTGTTTTATGGTTGCTCCTGTGAACCTTAGTCTTACTGCTTAGTCTTACTGCCACTTCATTATGAGTCCTCATTAGGGACCCTTTGGCTACACCGCCTGGATTCTTCAGCTGGCAGCTTGGCTGAAAGGAATCTCTCTATCTCTGGTGCATTCCTTAGGGGAAGAGATACCATATAGCGTCCCCCATTCCCTCAACTCTTCACCAATCAGTCCAGAATCCCATAGCCTTCTCATCTGGTAACGCTCCAATCTGTGAGAAGACCTACCGAGGGAGAAGTTCTGCATCAGGTGACAGTCGGTTCCCAGGTAAGACCTGCACCACCAAAGGTAGAAGTAAAAAACATGTATCCCCATGCAATTTACAGGTCTGCAAAGCCACCTGCTGGACAATGGGAATAGTGCATGACAGAACAGGGCCAGAAGAGAGTGAATGTAGGACAGAGAAGTGCTGACAGTGACAACACCAGGATGCATGTCTCATTCACAGCAGCCAGAGGCAGCCCTCCAGGTGGGAATGATGACAGCCCAGCCACTGCCTCCCTCTGCTGTAGGAGCTGAGGTCTGATGTAGCAGTGATGGCCAGCAGCAGTACCACAAGTTATTTCATTGGCTGGTCAGGACAGAACTCCCATGCAGCCTGGTGGGTTTGGCACTTTATTGTTACATTTTCAATCTGTGGCATTGTCATGCTCATCTTGGGCTTGGGCCCTGGGCTTGGGGCTGGGCAAAGCGGGGTAGGCATTAGGGCAATGGGTAGCACACTGGGTCAACTTTCTCTAATTTATTCTCAAGTGTCACCCTGTCCATTTTTGTGGAGTTGTCAGCGAGGTCATCTGCAATGATACAGTTTTCTATTATGCAGTCTCCTTTGCTCATTAAGGGACCTTTTGTCAAGATGTTATGTGAGTGCCGCAGTTGGCTTGCTACAGCAACTGCTGGGACTCCTACAATTAGTTGGCCAGCACCTCAGGTGGATAGTAACACTGTTCAAAGTTAACTTTCTGGAAAATGATAAGCATGGTGACAGGCTTAGTGGACTCTGCAAAATGTGAGATTTATGTGTTCTTTGAGGGCCCTTGGGATCTCACTCGGTATTGAGCAGAATTGGAAAGGTGAACATGTTGAGGTTTTTTTACTGTTTCAACTGTAAAACTTTATTTTTGACTGGGGTAAGGCTAATGAGAGTTAAAAAGGAGGTGGAGGAGGAGGAGAAAAAAAGCTATCCCTCGCACATTTTCCAGTTGGCTTCAAGCATTTGGCTAGCCTGACCAGAGAAATGTTCCCAGAGCATGGCCCACACTTTTCTGGTATCTGGGCTGAGTAAGCAAAGCACAAAAGGTATATAGAGGAATAGCTTGACTCAGATACCATGAGCAGTTCTGTAAATGCAAGGTGGTTAGACCTTTTCTTAAAGATATTAGGCTATGGATAAAGGCGATGACTCCTAAGCACTTACTTAACCAGCTTCCTACAGGGGGGCTGGGAGTTCAACTGCTGCACAAAAATGGCAGTTGTGCAAAGAAGTTTTGTCTGGTCAGATGGCCCAGTCCCTTTCTTTACCCAGTCACTAATTGGGCTGATGGTTTCCCCAATATAAGTGGTTCCTAAGAAAGAGCCAAACAAGTTTAAGCATAGTTATTTTTTTTATATCCAAAAGGAGCTTTGGTAAATTGTTATATTGAATGCTTTAATATACACAGTCCACTTGCCTGGGTCATCTAATGCTATTACTGAATCTCTCTCCAATGGAACAGGTTTAATTTGTTAGCACCAGAGACAAAAAAGCAAGGGTTTCCTTATCCCTAACATATCTTAAACATTATCTTGGGATAGCTAAGGAACTCATTCAGAAGTTTGTTACCAATACTACCTGTTAAGCGTATTCTGCAGAATGGTAGCAATGGCACATGATGGTGAGTGATATATGAGGGTGTTTTACCAAAGACAATCACTTAACTCTTTTGCTTATGTTTATAGACTCTAATTTTGAAAAAGGGTATGCTTTGAAGCCATAAATTATAAATGAGCAGAGTTGGCCATTTTGTTTAAAATTTCAGGCTCCCATGATTCTAATAAAATGTTTAGTTCAGCAAGCAACACAAATTCTGGTCTGGTTTCCTTTGACATGGTGCTCATTATTATTGACAAACCTTACAAAGTTTGTATCTCTCCTAATGAGCAGATTCTTTGCCAGTGAGTTGGTCAGGTCTTAGGAGCATACTTTTTAGGGATGCTAGTGTCCAGCAAGACTATTTGAGTTTTAATCCTTAATTTTAAGACTGCATGCAAATCGACTTGTGGCCCTTTGTGGGGCACCCCACTGCATGCAAATGGTTCTGCTCTATCTTGCTTCCAATTCAAGAGGGTCTTTTTGCAAATTCTTAATAGCAGTGGGACCGGCAACAGGTCAATATTAAGCCTATTCTTTTTTGGTGGCAACCAAAGTGTCCTTAGGTATAGGGATGTGCTTAAGGTTCAGTTGCAACACTGACAGGGTTCTGACTAAAATGTGTCTGTCCAGGTGTTCTTCCAAGTGCTGAAATGTTTGCCTTTTCGGTGGGATCCAAATGTCATATATACATGAATTTTTGTATCTGTTACTACATATGATCACTTCTTGTTAATAGTTAGTAAGGGTTCAGCAGGTTCTGGAACTTGGTTCTATTCATTTGCTAGCCATAAATCCCCAGGCACTGAAATCAGGATTTAAAGGATTTTATTATATCAGTGTAATTTTTTTTTTCTTTTTTTAGGTTGGCGGGCATCGTTCATTATCGATGTGGATCTGCATTCTTTGCTAATCAATGTGACTGGCAATGGATTTATATTGTGGATTTTGTTAAATATAGGGTGGGGGCTTTCAGTAATGTTTCAACCCATATCTAGTATAAATAGGCCACTTATGCCTTGTTTCCACTGAGCGGATCGGATCAGGACGGTACGCTATTTTGAGTGTTTCCATTATGAAAGCGGCACATACAAACGAACCAAACCATACCATTCTGGGTCCTGCTTCAGATGTGGGGCCATAGAAAAGGGTACGGTTCGGTTAGGGTGGAGCTACGATACATTCCACTGATTGGCGGCTGTGTGACGCCATGCTAGGCATTTTTTCTAAACCCACGTATGGTCCCTGGCGGTCCGACTTGCAGTGGAAACGCTCACCTGAATAGGCCGGACCATTCTAGGCCTTCCAAACTGTACCGACCCGAACCGATCCGCTCAGTGGAAACGAGGCACTAGTGTCACAAATGGTATGGCCAGCCTTGGTCTACCCAGTATGTACACATGTAGCCTAGGCAATGCGGAACAGAACCAACAGCATTCCATCAAAGATGGGCAGATCTCTAAACACTCACTGATTTTTGTAGTATACTGTATCTATCTGAAATTGGGTCTGACAAATCTGAATTGAAGTCAGGCTGGATTAAACCATTAGCAAAAACTTATTTGTGATTTTTACCTACAGGTAAGCCAATACAGTTTTAAGGCTTACCTGTAGGTATAATGACTGTGCTGGACCTTCAGAGCACCGTGCCATAACCGAGGGCTCTGGCCACTCACACAGCTGGAGTCTGCAAACCCAGAAGAAAGACCAGGGAAGATGGAAGCCATCTCAGCAGTGACAGCGCACTGCTGGAGGGCTTCCTTTTAAGGTAAGTATTTCATAATGTGCTAATATATAATGCACACTAGCACATTATGCTATTGTTTTGCAGAAGAAACTTTTTATTATTATTGCAGCAGTTTACTACCTCTTTAAGTAACAATTAAATCATGTTTACCAGGACCTTTCATTTTTGAAGAGCAAAGCTGGGCATACATGGACTGAAATTCAGCTGGTTTCTGCTGAACAGGACGAAATTAGATCCATGTATGGTTGTTTCTGTTCATGAAAAATTGATCTATTGATTGATTTTTATGAATGGGCTTGTTGAAAAATGTTGTTTCAATCAGACTGCAGCACTGATCTGTGCATTCTGATAGCGGGAGAATCAGAATACAATGACACAAAGGGGACGATTGCCTCACCCACCTTGAATGTGTGAATAGGGGAATCAACTAATTATTTTTAAGAAATCTCTGGTGGGGAATGTGGCGCTGTTCAAAGATGTATGTAATAAGATACTAATATCCTACAAAGTGGTGGTAGTATATAAAAAATACTGTAAAAAATCATAAACAAACAACATATCAGGTGTATGTGTCACAGGTCATCTGTGACACATACACCTGATATGTTGTTTGTTTATGATTTTTTACAGTATTTTTTATATACTACCACCACTTTGTAGGATATTAGTATATTATTACATACATCTTTGAACAGCGCCACATTCCCCACCAGAGATTTCTTAATTTTTTGGATTGCACCTCGGTGGTTTTTTCCATTTTTTTTTGGGGGGGGGGGGCTGCAGTTCTCCTTTAAAATATTGTCCTAACCGCGGAAAATCTGAATTTTTGAACTAATTATTTTTATTCAGCCAGCTGGCTGAACTAAAAAAAAAACGCAGCATGTATGGGCAGTTTAAAAATTATCTTTGACTATGTGTTCTCTCATGAGCTCTCTTATGTATTAGCTAAAAGTGCAACTGAAAGGCCATTGTAAAGGATATCTAATCCCAAAAACAAAAATGAATATATTGCAGTTTACCAATCTTTAAATGTGGTGGCAGAATTAGCCTCCTTTCCCACATTTTTAGCAAGCACAGAAAATACCAGCTGATCTTGCCAGAAATGCAACACCCTTGTTACTTTCTGTGATTTATACCTAAAGCACAAACAATTGTATCTTCCTTCTGTGAACTACTTATCCGTTCACCACTTCTCTTCATAGAGATGAAAAGAGGAAGACATGTTTGGAATACAACCTGGATGACAACCATGACTCCCTCCATAGTTATAATTAAGTGAGTGAGCGTTGTCAGCCTAGGACAGAAAGTATGATATCTGGAGGATTACCACGTAAAAATAAAGAGATACAATATGAAAAAAATGCAGCCTCCCCATGTGCTAAGCTGCAATATATTACATTTTTCTTTTTGGATTTAGATATGCTTTAAGGAAAAAAACTCTCAAATGTATTTCTCTATCCAGTTAGTAATAGTGATCTTCACTTGCATGTTTATCAGTGTATAATACATACTACCTTTAGTATGTACTATAAAATGTACCATGTGAGTACTTGTAATTAGATATACTGGATTATTTGATGTTGCCCTATATCAGGGATATGCAATTAGCGGACCTCCAGCTGTTGCAAAACTACAAGTCCCATCATGCCTCTGCCTCTGGGTGTCATGCTTGTGGCTGTCAGAGTCTTGCTATGCCTCATGTGACTTGTAGTTCTGCAACAGCTGGAGGTCCTCTAATTGCATATCCCTGCCCTATATCATCTTAAAGATTAATTTTTAACCTCTCCAAAGGGCTTTGCTTTCCATGATGCCATAATAATGGGCATAAACTATTGAACAAGAAGCAATGTCTTACTATCAAGCTGAATATCAAATTATAGATTTGCTATGGTAGATGTTTTATTTCTTGATTTGATTTGTAATATTTAAACCTATTTACACACAGCTGTTATAGTGAATTGACTATAATCCACTTTGTACCCATAATTTGATAAATTTGATTCATATAGTTTAATTACAGTCTGAAAAACTCAGATTTACAGGCAATGCTTTTAATTTCAGTTGAGTACTTTGATTATAAACTCTCAGTGATTATTTTTCATCAGTGTACTTTACTACTTTTTCTTTGGGTTTGTTTAGGATAAACTTTCTAGTGTTAAAAGCATATGTAGAATATTTCACTGAAATTAGCACTTAGATATGCATACACGAAAAAAAAAACTAATTCCGGCTTTGATCAATATAATGTGTTTTAGAAAGGCAAATTACACATTTAAATGCTTTGAAAAGAAACAGATATTGAGCAGGCTAATCTTATGCTAGATTCAGACGTTACTGCTTATTAGGCAAACAAATAATTCTAATTATTTATTATTCTAATAGTAGTGTTCGATCCAAATTTTTTTTTTTAAGTGAAACATTTTATTTTCCAAGAATGTAATATGGTACTGTTATAATCTACTCATCAGCTGTTTCAAGCTAACGTAATTTCCCTGGAACATACAACTTAAACAGAATATATGGCACTAATACCAATAATACTATATACTAAAATCCTAATACTAATACTATGTAAATGTATATATTACTAGCCAAGTCCTTCCTCTCAGTTTCTAACCATGCTCCTGGTTCGGTGACACATGGCTGTCAAGTAAAGTATAAAGGCATGTAATGTACTGTTTGTGACTGATAACTTATACTTTTCTGTGCAATGAAAAAGGTAAATGCCCAAAAGGGAACTATTTTGTTCTCTTGGGACAGACTTGAGAAGGGTTTTTGTTGACTTTTTATCCATTCATTTTTTTTTTTTACTATTATATGCCAGATAGGCCATATTTGGCAGTAGTTTCTGTAAATATTGGCAAAAGATAGGGTTACTTTATGTTTTGATTAGGGAAAGTCTTCTTGTTTGTAGTCACCAAGAGAGGAAGTGAACAGAATCTCTCCAAAGGGAACAGAGGCAGCAAAGGAAGACATTTTAAATAGAGTTCAAGAATGTAAACTTCAGTCCAATTTTATATTGCTCTTTCCCCATAAATTGATTTCCCCATTTTTTAGTATTGTTACATACCACCTGCACAGACAGTATGTTTCTGGTGACACATAAAAGGGTAGGTTTTCACTTTCTGCATTTATAGGTCATAGGAGGCAAGGTATGCTGTCTTCTCCGTACCTTACAAAAGGTTGAGAACTATTGTCTAGTGTGTCGTTTACCACACCCACATGTATGACTCAGTCTTTGGGCTGCACAGCTAAGAAAAAGAAAGAAATTAAGAGCTTAGAAGGGAACTGAAATTGAGCATGCTCCATAGAGGACACAGCTGGTCTACACAAACTAGAGGGACAGCTGAAGGCAGGATTAACCAGGTATATTTTACTTGACAGAAAACAAATGCTTTAGTAGCTTTGTGAGTATGAACACTCCGCTATATAGCATGTAGAGTTTTTCATAGTCTGGGTTTAGTGACACTTTAAGTCAAGTATTAAATACAGGGGCGGGCCGTGCATTAAGGGTGCATGGACACTGCCCCCTCTATCCTCGCCACCCCCCTCTATGAATAATGTTCATGCATAGCATAAATCTATCCATGGCCGCCGCTGCCACTCCCTAATCAGGCGTCCGGACCCTTTTTGGATGCCAGGCGCCTGAATTACAGCAGGGGTGTATTTTTGAAGCACCTTTTTTTCACTAGAAGCCTGACATGTTTCAGGACGATGTCCCTTCTTCAGAGGCGTGTTGTAGAGAGAAAAATCATATATGTAGAAGATACATTCTGAAACAACAAATGAAAAACCATT
The DNA here is from genome assembly GCF_042186555.1 of Aquarana catesbeiana. NCBI lineage: Eukaryota > Metazoa > Chordata > Amphibia > Anura > Ranidae > Aquarana > Aquarana catesbeiana. The sequence goes on along the minus strand of NC_133326.1, from coordinate 80,002,522 downwards.
TGCACAATGTAACATTATGAACATAAAAAGGTTTGGCAACCCAGCGCCCCGCAGTGTCCACCACACATACCAGTAAAAGGCTTTCAGATATGAAAAGTATATGCATAAGCTATGCACATGCATCCAGTTTTGGATGAGACAGCAAGTTACATATTTTGAATAAAAGCGCACTGGCTGTCGGTTGACCAACCAGCGTGAAATAATGGTTATCCCTCGGCTTCGAAAGTGACTCCGCAAAGGCCCCCAAATCAAAGGACGACCCTGCTGGATCCTCGAAATGACCTTAGAAGGAAAGGAAAGGAAACTTTTTAAATAGTTTTATCAAAACCTATGAATTTGCATACATTTTATTTCCCATTCGCCATAAGGGGCTTTCTCTTTAATTTAGTTTGGACAAAATGTCTGACCAGCCGTCTGCTATTGCAAAGAACAAGCCTTTCTGCCTATGTGTAGAAGCGGAATAATCATGCAGCTGGAACACTTTTAGATATAAGTACAAGATAAAGAAAGGGTAGAAGGGTTTGCTTGCCTCTGTCTCTCAGAGAGCGTGTCTTACAAAAAGATATATCTCACATTGAGAAGGAAAGAAGTGTTTAGAGTTACTCACTTGTTAGATACAACGATAATGCATGGGCAGCTAGAACATGGAGAGCCTTGGTGGTGGAATAACACACTGGGCAGGACGCCAGGAAGCGGCATAAATAGCCATCGGCGCCTGCGCAGTGAGATTCCAATAAGAAGTGTCAGCAGAGGGAAGAATGCCACTCTGCGTGATGCGCATGCGTCGGACGGAGCGACGCGCACAGGGAGGATGGACATCGGGGGCCCTGTAAAGAAAGAGGCTCCGAGGTCGCGCTGTCCCTGAGTGATGGCGTCATCACGCACGACGCAAAGCGCAGCAGCGTGCTGTCAAACTGATGCTTACTATAACATGGGATCGAACAAGGACAGTGGAGGAAAAACAACCATTACTATGGCAACTGGGAGAGCGGTCACAGAAACGGGGAAGGAAGAAAGGGGAAAAGAAGAGAAAATGGACAAGAAAAGCAGATATGAAAAAGGGGAAAAATAAACAGATGGATAGTAAGTTATTGCAACCGTATAAAAAATCAGTCAGCTGACTTTTATATTATAATTTTTGATTTAATACCTTCATGTATTTTGCTTTTTTATACAGAAAGTTTCCTTTCCTTTCCTTCTAAGGTCATTTCGAGGATCCAGCAGGGTCGTCCTTTGATTTGGGGGCCTTTGCGGAGTCACTTTCGAAGCCGAGGGATAACCATTATTTCACGCTGGTTGGTCAACCGACAGCCAGTGCGCTTTTATTCAAAATATGTAACTTGCTGTCTCATCCAAAACTGGATGCATGTGCATAGCTTATGCATATACTTTTCATATCTGAAAGCCTTTTACTGGTATGTATGGTGGACACTGCGGGGCGCTGGGTTGCCAAACCTTTTTTTATGTTCATAATGTTACATTGTGCAAATGGTTTTTCATTTGTTGTTTCAGAATGTATCTTCTACATATATGATTTTTCTCTCTACAACACGCCTCTGAAGAAGGGACATCGTCCTGAAACATGTCAGGCTTCTAGAGAAAAATATCTTGTTTACAAATGGAAGTATACAATAATTACATGAAAGCAAATTCTATTGCATAAGCACATTTGTTGAGATTCATGTCCATTGTATTCTGTTTTTATGCTTTTCTAAAATAAATAAAACATTTTTTATCTAATTTAATTGTATAGTTCGCCTATAAAGTCCCACTATACTGGGGGTGGTATACAAGTTCCCTAACTCAAGGGTATTATCCTATGTACTGATCTTGGATGTTGGCAACTTTTTGAAGGCAATTTAGTTGACCTTCGGTGGTTCATTTCACTATACTCTCCGCCAATCAGGAAGCGTGGGTCTGTTACCTGTTTCCCGATTGACTGAAAGGTTAGGTGATCCTATTGGACACCTAGAAGGAGGGGAGGAGACGCATGGCAGAAGCCGCCGTGATCTCGGAAGTGAAAAGGACACAAAAGATGCTACTAGATGCCTGCTGCAGGCTGTCCCCCTGCCTGATGATCCCCGATGTGCCCTTTGTGCCTGGGTTGAGGTGCCACAGGGGGTTGGGGGCCCCAAACAAAAAAACACCAGCCGCCACTGAATAAGTATATGTGACACATGGTTACCAGGGTAGAACTGAGATAAGAGAGTTGGAATCATCTCAGAGCCACCAATAGAATACAGTGTTTGTAAGACTTGTTGGCTATTACAAAAGATTTATCCAGGGTTTTTCTCAATATGCCTTTCTACAAGCAATTCTAAAAAGATGAATGTCAAAGGCAAGAACGTATAGCCCCTTGGGGACTTGAGCATCAGTCAGCATACAACTCACTAAAAGAATATATAACACCTGCTTAATTCTGCCCTATGATGACATTGGTCTGTATTTAAAGTTATTTACTGATGTCAGCACTAAAGATTGAGAAGTGAATACTTTTAATTTGACTGGCAGTTGTGTGGGCTATAACAGAACAACCTGCCAACATTTTGTCAGTTGCTTAACTTGAAGAAATGATGAGTGAATCTTCACTGATTCATTCTGCTAGCAATCTAGTAAATCCAAACTTCTGATCTGCTTTGCAGGTCTGATTCTCATGATGGATTGCCAGTATGAAGGAACTGGTAAGTTAGTTCTTGACAGCAGGGCATGTGCACAGTTCAGGGCATTAGTGTATTACATAGGGCCCTGTGTGCCAGAGCTCGCTGAAGTGATCTCCTCCCGTCATTTGGTTTCTGACTTTGATGGGATTAATCACCAGCTGATTCCATGGGAAGAGATGGAACAGTTTAAGCCCAAGAGGTTACAATTGTGCACACTACCAACACGGAATTGTTAGGGGTGGGGTTAAAATGCATAACACTATCACCAGTGAAGCTGAAAAAGGGGTAGGGTATAGTTACACTGCCACCAATGAAGCTGAGAAAAGGGGAGGGTTAAAGTTACACTATGTAATTATAACCCCAATTTCGCCAGCTTCAATAGTGGCAGTTTTAACAACTATAATTGACCTCCAGATTCAGTGGTGATAGTGTGCACAATTATAACCCTCAGGCTCCCCTTTATCTGGAGGGTGGGGTGTAATTACACTGCCACCAATGAAGCTGAAGAGGGGCAGATATAATTACTGCAAATGCAAGAGCTGACCTTGATCCAGTGGAAAAAACACCACCCTTGCTTTGATGTCAATGAAATTCCTAGTAGGGTTACTAAAAAAAATGTTCTGGTTAAAAATGTATGCTGTAGCTCAGGCTCTGTGCCACATAACTGTAGTAACTAGGGTGTTGTTCAATGCTTATTTTCAGTATGAGAAGGGGGCCCCATAAAAATGTTACTATGGTGCCCTGTGCTTTCCAATTAAACCTCTACACTGAAAAAACTAAACTTGGATTGGTGCTATTCTTTAGAATATTATGTGCCCTTTGAAGATACCTCTCCTCTACATATATGTCCTTAAAGTGTTACTAAACCCAGGACCCTGCATTCACTATATCTGGTCTCCCACAGTACACAGAACATGGAAATGCAATTATTTTAGTAAATATAAGCTGCCAAACACCTTTTGTCATCAGCAATATATAGCAGTCTTGTGACTTCTTTCAGTGTCTAATTAAACCCTCTGTCTGGACAGTGCTGATTGACCCCGTTATGATCACATTCACCCTCCCAAGGAAAAACATTTTTTATAGCAATACACACAAAACTGATCATGTGCAGAATGACTGCAAAGGCTCTGTCTTATCAGGAGGTGGTTAGGGGACAGTGAAAAAAGGGGAGGATCAGAGAAGACAGGATCAAGCCTTTTTACACAATGTGGATATTTAACCCCTTAGGTTCCATAGTGAGTATAGCAAGCATGCTTTACTGCATATACAGACTGATTTACTGTTGTGGGTTTAGTAACACTTTAATACCTGGTAGCTTAATACCTATAGTATTTTGTGCAGTTTATATTACCCTCTGCACTACATTAATGTCCTGGACCATGCACATGTCCAGCAACAAATTGGCAAGCTGAGTCTCAATACTTTATATTGCACCCCTATAAAAAGCCAATAGGATTTCCTGTCACAGTTTTCTTAAAAATGCAATTGCTGATGTGCCTTTCCCATAAAAATGGATATATATGCAGACCATGACAGCTCATTTGTAATTATTGTTCCCAAGAACATACAATTATTCACTATCTTGAGCACGTCTACATCTAGAACCATCAAACTAATGCCCCTCCTTCTAAAATCTTTAATCATCTCCTTAGTTTTACTCACATTTTACTGAAGGTAATTATTTCTGCACCATTCCCACAAATTCTCTATTTTTACCCCTCACCATCATTTGTAATAGCAGCGTCACCTGAAAATGTATTGCTGTATTTCCGTTGTAGCGAGCAACACAGTCAGAGGTATAAAAGATGAATAATAGTGGGTTTAATACACATTCCTGTGCAGTATATGTACTTAAAAATAAAAGACAGACTTTTTTCAATTCTATCTAAATTGCTCTCGACACCGCTCGGCCCAACCCACTAATAACTCTATTGCACCAACAACTAGAAAATATTTTGACCGCTCAATATAAGTTATTACAGCAGGTTGTAACAGCAGCCAAACAAACTATAGCAAAAACTTAATCTGATAGAAACTATGAATAGAGTGACACAAGCCATGATCCTCGCCAAAATTTAGGTAATATTGCATGACAAAGTCCAAAATACACTTAAGTTGGGCAGTCATGGGTAGACCACTATCTCCCCTCTCACTTTGACACTTTACTCTTGCTCCCCAACTTACGACTCTTGGCCCCTTAAGAAAGAATCATTCCTTTTATGTGGCTACTCAGTGAACCCCTGGGAACTTACCCCTCTTTCCCCTCTGCTTCCCCCTCTTCTTCCCCTATTCTTTTCTCTTCTCTGCTTGCTTAAAGGTAATTTGGGTACTTTGGCAAACTGCCCACAGGTTTGGCTAATAAATGGCTAATAAATGGATACCTTTATCCAGTAATTGCAACCCTCTACTTTAGTGGCGGCTGGTGCTCAATAATTTGGGGGGGCGGCAAACCAACGGCACCACAACAACAGGAAGGCGGAAGGCATCCTTACCTTATGGGATGATACTCTGATCTCCTCTGTCTGAGCGGGGGAGTGCTTGAAGCAGTGGCGGCTGGTGGGTTGGGCTTCCCTTCATCTCTTGACATGGGGCTTGGCTTTGAGGGAGCCGGAGTCCCGGACCAGCATGGGCTCCAGGGACCAGTCGTAGCCCTTCAGCACCTGGGACAAGACCTCCTGGATACAGGCGGGGAACCTCTCATCCATGGTCTCGCTGTCTGGGTCCTTCTTGGAGATCCCGGGGCTCCTGAGCGATCCTCGCCCCTCCGAGCTGGCTGGGGACAGCAGAGAGTCTGAGTCGTAGTCAAAAACGTGGGGCATGGAGCTGGCCAGTGTCCGGTCGTGCATCTCCTCCCTCCTCCTCCCACTAGGCCAATAGGATCAATTTTTCTTTCGGCCAATCTGGAAACGGGTCTCAGAATCCTCTTTCAGATTGGCCGAGAGGAGAATCAGTGTGAGAATAGTGAATATGCATTCGCTATTGTCACACAACTGGGTGGCTTTGGAGCGCAGTGCTCTGCGTCCCAAGCCCACCCTTTTTTGAAGCTTATTAGAGCCTCTGGCTCTAATCACGTGCTTAAACCCCTCCCCCATTGGGATCCATGGTCCGGTGCCCTGTATGTAGATCAGGGGCCTGGACGCATGTATAGGCAGTGCGCCCCTAATGGACGAGCCGCCACTGCTACTATATCCTATAAGCTTATCTGCTTATCCGTGACCTGACATTGTGCTTCAGTTAATATGCGTCAGATTGAGACAGCTACCATTGATTAGCTGATTAGCAATTTTTGATTACCAAATATGTTTTGGATATATTTTTTGTGCACACGTTGGCCTCTTGGTCATATCACTTATCTCCTTTGTAACCCAAATGTCTATCTTTTGTACTTTTTTATAAATCAATAAACATGTTGAATAAGAAGGTAAAAAAATTACATGGAAGAAAACTGCTCATAAACCACCTGCAGTCTATTTATCAAAAATATTTAATGGCAGAGTGAGGACCCCACGCTCAAACAATAAGCCTTTAAACAAGTTTCATTGTGTTAAAAGCAGAGCTGAAGTCCACAAACATCAATTGGACATAATTAATTTTTCCCTTAAGGTGGTTAAGAGAAGTATGGAGGGCTAGAGCAATCACATCTTTGACTGAACTATTTGACCGAAATGCAAACTGAAAAGCATCCAACTCTACTGGTTCATCTTCTTTATTATACTGCAAGACCAGTTTTTGAAAGCACGTCATTATAACTGGCATAAGTGCAATAGGATGATAGTCATTCAAACAGGAAACAATAGATTTCTTAGGCACAGGGAATTTTTGATATCTTCAGACATGTGGGAACAGACTCTTGCTGGAGCTACATAGTTACATAGTCAATCAGGTTGAAAGACAACACAAGTCTATCTAGTTCAATGAATAGAAAAAACAAACTAATAGAAACCTCCATATATACAATCCTATACATGCAGTTGATCCAGAGAAAGGCAAAAAACACCAATGAAGCATGATCCAAATTGCTCCAGCAAGAGAAAAAATTACTTCCTGGTCCCCCAGGAGTCAATCAAATACTCCTTGGATCCACTACCTCTTGTGTTATAAGATAAAACTGTTCGTATTCAGTCATATTTTGTACATTTAGGAATGCATCAAGCTCTTTTTTAAAACAAAATTAGTTCTCTAGGGAGTCCGTTCCACATTTTCACAGCTCTTACTGTGAAAAAGCCATTCCATTTAAAGTAGTTGGAACCCTAAAATGAAAAAAAAAGTTCTTGTCTCTTTAAGGCACGAGATACAGCACAGTGCTTTTGCCTTTTCAAAATTGTCCCTTTCTATGTTGTAGAATACCTAGCTGATCCTACCTGTCCTGTCATGGCTGCTAATCCCTGATAGCATGGTCAGATTACATGCCTCTGTCATCCTGCTCTCTCCTCAGCGTCTCTGCATCTCCCCCCTCCCCCTGTCATTTCCATAGTCTGTGTGTGAGCTGTGAAGCTGATCTCTTCCCTGCCCCTCCACTCTCTTCCTGCCTTGATTGATCATGCTGCTGCATCTTCTCCCCCTCATTGGTAAAATGTAAAGCAACATTTATTATATACTTGTATCCTCTTTATTTCAGGAACATATTAAGTACAATGTGTGTATTTTTTTTAATTATAAAGCTAAATATCTTCTTTGCCAATTGTTGCTGTGTGGTTACATGTCCTCCATCTGCTAGCTTGCATACGTCAGAGGGGAATGTCAGCCCCTCCCACTTTACCACTTAAATCGAGAAGAAGAGCAGGTAGAGGACATGTGATTACACAGCAGAGCTGGGCAAAAAAGGTATTTAGCTTTATAATTAAAAAAACCCACACACACACACTATATTTAATATGTTCCCAGCGAGGATAACTTAATATAGTAGTTGTGACTTTAAATCCAATCTCCAATCTGTATTTATACAGTGATATCCCCCCCCCCTTAATTGGCTCTTCTCAAAAGAAAATACATTTAGTTCAGCTAATCTTTCCTCATAGCTGAGTCCTCAATGCCTTTTATCAGTTTGGTTGTCTTTCTCCAGTTTCCCAATATCCTTTTTGTGAACTGGTCCCCAAAACTTAACTACATATTCCAGATGAGGTTCTACTAATGATTTGTACAGGGCAAAATGATGTCTCCCTCTGTTTGGAGTCTATACTTTTTTAATACTTGAAAGTATTTTGTTTAGAAACTGCAGCTTGGCATTGCATGCTAGTATTAAGCCTATGGTCTACCAAAATACCCATATCCTTTTCAACCATTGACTCTCCTAGCTGTTCTTCTCCTAGAATGTATGATGCATGCATGTTTTTACCCTCCATGTGCATTTCTTTACATTTATCAACATTTGCCACATAGATGCACAATTAAATAGTGCATTGAAGTTGGCTTGTAAGTTGGAGACATCCTGTAAGGACATCAATCCACTGCATAGCTTGGTGTCATCTGCAAACACTGAAATGGTACTTTTAATCCCAAACTCTATATAATTTATAAATAGGTTAAAAACTAAGCGTCCCATCACTAAACCTTGAGGTACACCGCTAATAAACTTAGACTATTCAGAGTATGAATCATTAATCACTACTCTCTGAATATGGTCTTCCAGTTTCTATCCATTGACAAACTGAATTTTCTAAGCCTGTCAACTTTCATTTATACATTAGCTGAGTGTGGGGAACCATGTTGAATGCTTTCCAAACCCAAGTATACTGTATCCACAGCCAAACTTTGTTCTAAATGTTTGCTTACATTTTAGCAAAAACTGTTCTATGTGGTCTTTTATTAAACTCTCGACTATCTTCCCAACTGTGGTTAAACCAACTGGTCTATAGGTAATCGATAAAAACTTTGATCCCTTTTATAAATGTAGGCACCGCATTGGCTTTTCACTGAACCAGTGGATTATTTACTAAAGGCGAATCCACTGTGCACTACAAGTGCACTTGGAAGTGTGCTTGGAAGTGCAGTTGTTGTAGATCTCAAGGGTCTCAAGGAAAATAAGAAACAGCATTTTTGCTTGCACATGATTGGATGATGGAAATTAGCAGAACTTCCCCTCATTTCAGCGCTTTCCCTCAGATCTACAGCGACTGCACTTGTAGTGCACAGTGGATTTGCCTTTAGTAAATCAAACCCAATGCCAGTCATTAAAGAGTTTCTAAAAATTAGAAGCAATGGCTTTGAAAAAAAAAAGTACTGAACTCTTTGTTGGGTGTAAGTTATCTGGTCCAGATGCTTTATTCACCTTTATGTTTTCTGGACCATATACATTTTGAGGCTTTTTCGATCATTTGGGACTATATACCATCCTTATTAACCTGCCCCATTTTCCATTGTATACATATAGCTGAAGAAGGTATTTATTACATTTCCCCTTTCTTTGTCCTCACCAACTGAAAAGGTTTTGTCCTACTCTCTTTTGCAACATGTTATTCATTTTGAATTTTTGCTACTTTGATTTCCTTTTTACTTATTCTGTTATATTCTTTGTAACTTTTAAATGAGGATAGTGTTCCTAAAGTTTTATATTTTTAAATGCTTTTTTCTTTTTTCAATTATTATTTTTTTGAGCTTTTTTAACTTTGAATATGAGCCAAGTAGGTTGCACTTTTAACTTTTTAAACCATTTGCCCATAGCAATATATTTTGCAGTGTGTTTACATACAGTTGATTTGAATCATTCCCATTTCTGTTTTGTATTCCTTAATGACAACATTCTCTCCCAGTCTAAATCTTGAAAAGCAGCCCTCAGCCTTGGAAAATTTGCTCTCCTAAAATTATTTTTTTTTATCCTTCCAGTATGAGCTTGTTGTTTACCGCTAACATTAAATTAAATCATATTATGTTCACTGCTACCCAGATGTTCTTTTATACGAACATTAGTAATAAGTTCCAAAATCTAGCAGAGTATCCTTTCTAGTTTGGGCTATAAATAACTGTACCATAAAATTGTCTTGTAATGGGTTTATACATGTCTGTCCTGTTACTGTTCCAGCAGTGCCATTACTCCAGTCAATTTTAGGTTAGGTAAAATCCTCATAGTTTTCATTGTCCTAGATTGTGCAGCCCTATCTATCAGTGCAAAGAACTTAGTCTCCACTCCCTCATTAACACTGGGTGGCCTATAACAATATCCAATAATTAACTTTGAAGTATGCAAACACATATGCCACTCCACCCATAAAGCCTCATGCACACAGGACGTTATAAAAACTCCAGCAGCTTTTGCTGTAGAATGTCATGTTAAAAACGCAAGTTTTGCCACATTTTGCAGTGTTTTTTAGAGTTTTTTTAGAGTGCATTTACAGCTGAAAAACTCCTCTTCAAACCCAGTATTTCTGGGGGGTTTTTCCAGCCAGAAAAAGCCCCTGCCAAAAAATGCTGATAAAAGCCCATGTGCCTATGTGTGCATGGACACATAGAATAACATGCTGGGGAGTTTACTGGTTGTAGACAAAAAAAACCTGAAGCCAAAAACAGCAGCTGTAAAAACATCCAGTGTGCATGAGACATAATGCTTCAGCGCCATCACACTCTCCATCATCAAGGTCTTCTTTCACACCCACTTTGAGATCACTTCTTGCTTAGGTACAGACACCATCACCTTTTCATTTTACCCTGTCTCTCCAAAAGTGAGCATGGCATAGAGAGTGAGAGAGATAGTAAATACATTTGTAAGTACTACAGCCCTTCAAAACACATGCAGCAATGTTTTACGGAGTTCAGTTACCTTCCTCATGTTTACTCCCTGTAAATCCAACTGACATCAAGGACAAATACTGCAAGAGGTGCGGCTGATTATTGAGGCACATCTTCTCCCACTAAGGATGGGATACTATTCTTGCCACCAGTTCTAGTATAATTTTGCATTCTAGTAATGTAGTAAACAGCCTATATTTTTACTATAGTATTTACCCAAATGTACATTTTAATGTAACTGTCATATTTTACATACATGTGGTTCAACATTTCTGTGATTGTATTTCATTTATAGATTTGAAGTTTCTTACTCTAGTATTTATGTGAAACCCATAAATACTCTACTGAGGAACTGCAGAAAGATTTGGACACTTAGATAACGTATTGTTTTCAAAAAGTCTGAGCAGCAGTGTTAATGTTGACATCATATTTCAATTCAGTTTTAGTTATAGTCTTTTGACTAAAATGCCATTTTAGTTTTAGTCATATTTTAGTCTTTTGATTAAAATGTCATTTTAGTCGTATTTTAGTCATCTGAATTGTTTTCGTTTTAGTCGTATTTTAGTCCACTAAAATCTCCAGTACATTTTAGTCGACTAAAATCTCCAGTATATTTTAGTCGACTAAAATCTAATAGGTTTAGTTCCATTTGAATGCATTATTTCTTTAGAAATGCCAAACATTATATACTTTGGAGTAAAAATCTAATAACATATTATTATTTATGGTATTAAGGTTTATTAGGTGCACTGCAGACACAGATTTAGCCACTGTGATATATAACGTCTTTATAAATAAAACCATGTTTCATAAAAAAACAAAAATATTGCTTTTTGACAAACAGAAATACAACTTGAAAATATTAAAAAAAAAAAACTGTTAACTCTATTGACTGTCATGTCATTGCACATATTACCTGAATATATTGCCAATACAATATATGGCCAACAATAAATATAAAGAAAAAAAATAAGAAACGCCTTTTTTTTTTCTTTCCATAACTTAGTAGATGACTCCTACTTATTCTCATGTGGTAGTGCAGCGTTAATTTTGATGTCAAATTTCAATTTAGTTTTAGTAATAGTCTTTTGACTAAAATGCCATTTTAGTTTTAGTTGTATTTTAGTCTGTTGACTGAAATGGCATTTTAGTTTTAGTCATATTTTAGTCATCTGATTTGTTTTAGTCATATTTTAGTCGACTAAAATAGTATTAATTTAGTCGAGAAAAATATTTTAGTTGACCAAGCAGATTGGTAGGAATGCAGTAGAATTTTAGAAATATTGGCAGCCCTGTATTCTATCATGATAAATATGCTTTCATTTTTCAATATTAGCCCACCTTTAGTGGACTAGGTGGGGAACCTCATGAGAACTTGGTCTGCTGGTCAGGTAAATAATTTATATTCTAAATCTGTTCTTTAGAACACGCATCAATTTCAGACAAAGAAAGAATCAGTCAGGAAGTGAAGTCCCAGCTTCCCATTAAATCAAGGCTGGTGGAACCATATAATGAAAAATAAGTCTAACTCAGGATATGTGTGCAATTGCAGACACACATCTGCAGTATAAGTATGTTGTACATACAGTATATAGAGCTATTTGCAATTTGTTCTTTCCCTAAATCATTGATGTTGTTGTTTTGCTTTGGTTTGTATTTTCCAAATATCTTTTTATTAGCACTTCTTGCCTTTAAAGCTCCTGTTTCATTCAAAATTAAAAAAAAAGAAACTGAAATGGGTATGCCTGAAAAAGAAGTTGTTGTTTTGCTTTGGTTTGTATTTTCCAAATATCTTTTTATTAGCACTTCTTGCCTTTAAAGCTCCTGTTTCATTCAAAATTAAAAAAAAAAAAACTGAAATGGGTATGCCTGAAAAAGAAGGGAGTGAATACTTACCTTTCCTTTTCCTGTTTCCCTGTTCTGGTGTGGACATCAAGCAAAGTAAGCATTCACTCTCTTCTTTTGCAGGTTTTTGGATTTTTATTTTAATTAAAGGGTTGCTTTAAATGTATTTGATATGCGCCAGTTTCTTTCATAGCCAAAATACATGCTGTCTAAATCTTAAAGATAAACTGCAGAAGTTTAAGCTAAACTTTTGTCAGTATCTGGTCAGCATTGATCATGCAACTGTGCAATAAATTCTGTATATTTTAAGCTCACTTTTTTCATAGATTTATATATATTTTGTCTGAATTGTGTGGATTTACAAAATATATCAAATTGTCTGAACAAAGCTGACTTAAAGATTAAATGACCCTTTTTAGAGAAGTGCAGATAAATTCTGTCTTTACTAATAAAACTGCCAATCACACTGACAGCAACATATAGTGAAATCATGAAAACGCTGACCTGAAGCCCATCACACATAGAATTACAGGCAGGTCCTGAACCGGGTTTTTAGTATAAAAGGTTGTGTAAGTGCCAGAAACTCTCTTTTGTTAATACCTCTTCTAACTTTTTTCATTTTCATTAAAAGCTGGAATAGAAATGCTATGAATGCTGAGCTTTAACTAAACTTTAAAGGGAATGTAACCACATTTTAATTCAAGAATACACTCTAAACAGGTACTACTAAAACATTAGTAACTGTAATGCAAAATGCCTCACTGAAGAATACATCACTCAAGAAACCAGAGCGATAGATCACTCATTGACATCTACTAGTTCATTTCACCTGTGGTCAGATAGTGAATGGGCCAGTATGTGTACACCTAATATATAATGTACAAAGTATGGCCTTATGGGTGCACTGCAGCATAAATCATCAATGAGTTACAAGCTATATTCCTTCACTACAGGCATGCATACCCAGAACTCCTTTGATAATGGGTGCTGTCTTCCTGCGGTTCACACAATTAGGTGCATTAGGAATATGCCCTGTTGAGGAGTCAGCTATCCCTTTTGTAACAAAGGTTGTAAAGAAGGTTAAAACAGGTTTTATGAGGCACATGTATATGGTGTTAGATTGTGATATAAGTGTTCTCTCACACGGTCATCCTCCTTCTATGATTAGTCCCAGTAAGGAGTGAAACACTTTAGAGTTTGAATGAGCAGGTGGAACAATCCATATATTGCATGCTTCAATAAAACCTACACATTAGGCTGTTAAAATGGAGAGTGGCTTCTTTCTTCTTCTTATATCTTATGGATAATCGATTCCCTTGACAATGTGCTAGAGCACGAAATGCATCGGGAGGGGCCTACGTACTGACGCTATGACCACGGCTTCCTCGTGGAAGGAGCGGTGGCATACTATGTAGGTTTTTGGCTTTTTTCTATTACGCTGCAGCTGTTTTTACCCTTGATTTTAAATAAATATTACACTATATGAGCTTTTTTGGGCTCCCATGGGTGAGTTATTTTTTATATAGTACTTAACCCTATTGTGGACCATCATTCTACCAGTACACCAGGAGTGGATGTCTCAAAGTAACTTTTTAAGGTGTACTATCACTGTTGATCTGGTGAGTGCATAGATTGGTGGAGGTTCACATGTTGTGACAAATTGTTTCCAGACACACTGGGTGTTTTCACTTTTATGCAGAATTATTTTCATTTTCCGGTAAGCGCATAACTTATCAGCCACTTTGTTGGAGTCATTCACTGAGGATTTGCTCAAGTCACGGATATATCATAGGACGCTAATTAGTTCACTGGACTATTACATAATAATTCACAGGAAGCACCACACATTTTGTTGTATTATGTTTACATGGAGGTTGAATGTTTACCTTTATGTGTCAGCTGCTCTATAAATACACAGCGCTCCCTTTTTTCTTTTTGATTAATATGAATCATTAATAGTCCAACATGCCTTCTGCACACTGCTCCAATTAACTAGTAGTGTGTGAGCAATGTTAAATGGAGCCGTGTGCAAAAGGAAATGTCAGAATGCTGCAGACCCAGGCTACTGCATTGTGTGTGAGAGCAGCGGTCTGACTTTCCAGTGTGATGCCATGCTCAATTTATCCTTGCTGCAGTACATAATAGTATGAGGTCATCAATGCTGCTTGGAAATAGGAATCGTCACAAAAGAGTCTTCATCTGGACTCCACTCTGAAGTTAAGCTAAAAACAACTGATTTTTGTAATTTTTTCACACCAGAAAAAAATGGTTTCAATGCAAAGCAAACAATTACAAGAAAGTATACCTTCAATCATGTACAGAAAATAGATGTGAAAAATGTAACAGGTGTGTTGTCTACACGCATAATGATCAAAGCATCAATGCATAACTTGTTCAATAAACAGAAAGACAAGGTAACCAGAGGTGCCCCATGTACTCCATATAGCAATAAATGTTTCCAGTGTGTTGTGTATTTTTGCCAGCAGCCATTTGCCAGTGTGTGGGAGTTTAGTGTGAAGGACAGCTGACAGTACTGCAGAGAAGGTTTGCAGAGAGAGTTTGCAGTGCAGTGTGCTCCTACAGCTTTACCGTGCTATATACAGCACTGTATTTAGTGCTGTGTATTGCCAGGCTAGGGAGAGTGGAAAATAAACCCACCAGCAATCACTGTGATTCCTGCGTTGTTGCTTTTAATGTTCTAGGGTTTCTTTTTTAGTTTTGTTTTGTTTTGTTGTTTTTTTGTTATTTTACTTTGATTGTCCTTCAGCTGTATTATGATAATGTACATTTTTGTTGGGGCCTTTTATTATTTATTTATTTATTATTATTTTTATTGGGGCAGCAACAGCAGCATAAAGTTTTTGGTGACACCACAAAGGGTGCTCTTGGTTTGCAGTGGAACACCATTGTTTATTGAGGTGCAATTTGTTCCAGAAAGACCCACAGTTTCCAGTGCAGCAAGTACCATATCCCCCACATACAGCTCTTACCATAGCTTCTAATAAAAGTAGGGAATAAGCCCAACGTTAACGACATCATGTCTGGGTTTCCCAAAGAGAGTTGCCGAAGTGGTTCCTATACAGCTTTAAGGGTCAAGCACAGGCCAAGGTGGTGGTCATGGTGTAGCATCTACAGGCAGGTCACATGTGCCTTTTTATTTCTGGCAGTGGGCATGTTATACACCCAGATTACCTGGAGGAAGTGGAGGAATGGTTAACCAAACCTTCATCATCCTACTCCTCTGTCTCCAAGAGTAGCTTGAAGTCATCAGTGAATAAATCAAATAAAAATATATATGTGGCGCTATCCTATCCTTGTGTACCAACTCCAAATCTGTGAACTAAGATGATCACAAAGTGCTAAAAAATGAATCCTAATCATAAAAGTGCAATGTGCATATACAATTAGGGCGAATAATCAAGTGCACTAAGATAATGCCCCGTGATCACAACATGAAGTCTTTCACAATATATGGACTATGACTGATCAACATGAATCCAAATAATAATAATACATCAAAATAACATGTATTGCGATACCTATTACTCATATATTCAAATTCTTCTAAACTAATAAAGTGTCAAGTGCGCAGTTGATAAAATGGTGCAAAAAATGCAGCTCCTAGTGCGACTACTGTGACATAGACATAAAAGTGACAATGTGTGCAAAATGACCGCAAGGTGCATACATGCGACTGATAATGCAACTTAAGGTCTCGCGTAAAACCATTAAAGCTGGGGTCCACCTATCTATCGTTTTTTTTTTTTTTTGAGTTCATTCACAAACTTTTCTTCTCAGCATTATATACTCACATATTGTGTGTAATATGTCCGGCTGTGTCAGATTTCGTCGGAAAGAATAACTTATATTATTCACTGCAGGTGGTTTCCATCATCATTGTGGGCATTTGAAGCCCACAAGCATTTATTTCCTGGATGTGGTGAATGCTGTGCTCCCAGCATTTACCGCTCGTTCCCGCACATGCTCAGTGGCATCCTGGGAAGCCTGAGACTAGCTCCCAGGAGTCTGGGAGAGGCTAGAAACACGCCTACTCCCACGGGAGGAGAACCAGGAAGTGCAAAGAAGAATAGAAAAATAAAAGGTAATTACGGCGATTTAAATTTTTTTAAACGGCATGTCAGCATCTAGGCAAGGAAGAGAATACATACAGATCAAAATTTGGGTGGAACCCCGCTTTAAGCAATAAAAAACATTACAAAGTGACAATAGTGCAATAAAGTTCAGAAAATAGAAAAATTCCAATACAGTGCGACTCCTAATGTGACAGCAATGTCCGCAAGGGAGGATCTTCTATTAAAAAAGTGCAGATACAGCGGTGGCAAGTGTCTTGTGATAAATACATCCGATTCTGTTCCAGTGCGTGACGGTTGTTTCCCCCAGGCTCTCACCTGAAGTAGCGGCCCCCAATGGGCTGAGTCAAATGAAAATACACAGGTGGATGATGCTATGTGCAGAGGATGGGTCTTCAAAGGTAGTCACAGCTCCTGGGAGGATGTCCGTGGATATGGTTAACTGCAACTCTCACCAACGCTCACAATGGTAATCCCAGTGATGAAGGTAGAGAAGAAGAAATAACCTCCATGGTGTAGTATTTCGAATAAAATTTATTAAACAATAAAAGTCATCAGTGGCTGATAAAGCACTGATCCCCACAATGCAGCTCTAAAGGTATGCAAATTGGGCTATCCTGCTTAATAGCAGCACACTGAGCAAATTACCTGCCACTAGCTGCAAGAGGATGCACAGCAATTATTTGCATCTGGGGTTGAGGAAGAGAACAACAGGAGAACAACAGGACTGCAGAGAGAGGTGACATCCATGCCCATCCATGCCACCTATGTGTACCCATCAGTGCTGCATATAAGTGCCACCTATCAGTGCCCATCAGTGTCGCCTATCAGTGCCCCATCAGTGCCGCATATTAGTGCCCATCATCATTGCCCACCAGTACCATCTCATCAGTGCCACCTCATCGGTGCACATCAGTGCCGCCTTATCAGTGCCCATCAGTGCAGCCCCATCAGTGCCCATCAGTGAAGGAGAAAAATTTTTGTAACAAATACTGTACTGGTGACCCCACAATAGGTATAAAACTTTTTTGTGGAAGGGACAAACAATATTGTTACAAATACCGTACTGGTGACCCCACAATAGGTATAAAACTTTTTTGTGGAAGGGAGTTTAACAAGACAAGTGGCCACTCATTAAAATTAGAAGAAAGGAGGTTTAACCTTAAACTACGTAGAGGGTTCTTTACTGTAAGAGCGGCAAGGATGTGGAATTCTCTACCACAGGCGGTGGTATCAGAGGGGACCATCGATAGTTTCAAAAAAACTATTAGATAAGCACCCTAACGACTACAATATACACGGATATACAATGTAATACTTACATATAATCACACACATAGGTTGGACTTGATGGACTTGTGTCTTTTTTCAACCTCATGTGCTATGTAACTGCCCTCCACCATCATGTGGAAAGTAACATTTCAACATCACTGGACCACACAGTCAGCACAAGGGTTAACCTAACCACAGACACATGGTCTAGCAAGAATGGGCAGGAACTGTACATATCTTTCACAGCCACCGAGTAGCTCTGCTGACAGCAGGGAAACATGTAGAACAGAGAATACTTCTGGAGCTGGTTATGCTGCCCCCCATCCTTACAGTGAGTGAACGTGGCAGTACAGTTCTCTACATCTCCTTCTCTTCCTCAATGCCCTTTTTGGGTGAGTTATCCACTGAACCACCATTACCCTGCAAGAATTCGATAGGCCACACAATGGCCCAGGCAAAGTGATGCCACACAGTGCTTCAGCTTGTATTCCAAGGACACAGGAGCCACACTGGCCTAGAGATTCTGTCAGATCTGCAGGGGAAGGCCCAGAGGTGGGTAACCCTGTGCCATTTTGTGTGAGGAAAGATTGTGTGTGACAGTGGCACAAACCTGCTGTCCGCTCTTCAGCAGGGAAAGTGCACATGTATGCCTTGTCTGGCACACACCCTCAACTTGGTGGTGCAGTGCTTTCTGGATAGGCACCCTGACTTACAGGATCTTCTGAGGCAGGCCAGATAAGTCTGTAGCCATTTCAGGTGGTCATGCCCAGTCAGTGTGTGACTGGTTTAAGATTCAGCAGGAGCTACATATGACCGCACGATACCTGCGTATGTGACATTCCCACCAGGTGGACCTCTACCTTGGTTATTCTGCAGCAGCTGCACAGGCATCAGTGGGCCATAAATGAGTACATGTGAAAGTATGGTATGAGGACAGGCTCCATGGAGATTTGGTTTTTCTTCCCTTACCAGTGGCTCTGCATAAAGGACACATAAAGGACACATTCACTGTATTGCCACCATTTGAGGAGGAAACCATGATAATGAGCTGTAACAATGCAGGTTTTAGTTTCACAATTCGTGTGGTCTTCCTGCTTGAGAATACTCTGTGTCACATTATAGACAGGGCACAGGTGACACAGCAAAAGGAGGAAAATTAGATTTTTCTGATATCTCAGGGCCCAGACACTATACCTGTGAGGCCAGTGGGTGCAGGAGGAGCATAAGGACTATTCCTGCAGTGGAAGCATTCAGCAGGAGAAGGAGGACACTGGGAAGGCTTCCAGAGGTGGGTCTCACCCCTAACAAACCCCAAGAGTTGTACATGGCTTCTCAGAGACCCCAAGGACTTGTGTTCTTCCACATCTGGTAATTTGAGGTGGCTAGGCTCATTTATGCTCCAGTGCCTTTGAAAGGGCCCTAGGATGTGTGGCACTGGGGAGAAAAACCATTACTGGCTGGCAACTCTTCTGAAATCACAATACAAGGGGAAAGTTTTAGAGCTCACCTGCCCCCACAGAGGGAGCAAAGATAACACACCTGGAGGACAGTTCGCAGAGGAAGCTGTTAGCCTCCTTTCTAAAGGCTGGAAGTATACAGTGTCAAGAACAACATGACTTAGAGCTACTGTACTTGAAAAAAGAAGCATCAGTGGAAGTGGCTGTCTAAGCAAGGCGATCAAAACCTTTTTCTCTTCCCAGAGCCAAAAGGATGTCCACTGCCAGAAGCTATTACCAGCAACTTCATCATATGGTGAATGAGTACAAGGCAAATGTTGACACCCTTCCAATAGATGACATCCTTGTTTATTGGGTAATGAGGATGGACCATTTTTTACCTTCATGCATAGAATGCATGAAGATAAAATAAAACCTTGTGCCTTTACAACCACTTTAACCAGTTCCCGACCAGCTCACGCGAATATACTGCGGCAGAATGGCTCCCCTGGGTGAAATACTGTATGGGTACATCCATTCCTTTAGCGACCACCAGAGGGCAGGCACGCTGCATGGCAGGGGACCTGATGCGGGCATTTACGAGCGCTGGCACGGGGATTTGTGTGTGTAAACACACAAATCCCTGTGCTGTCAGGGAGGAGTAGTCATATCGCTTGTTCCTACTAGGTAGGAACAATGATATGTCTCTTCTCCTAGTCAATGCTATCCCCCACAGTTAGAACACACTGAGGGAACACACAATTAACCCCTTGATCTCCTCCTAGTGTTAACCCCTTCCCTGCCAGTGAGATTAACACAGTAATCAGTGCATTTTTATTGCACTGATCGCTGTATAAATGCCAATGGTCCCAAAAAAGTGTCAAAAGTCTCTGATCTGTCCGTCACAATTTCGCAGTACCGCTAAAAATCTCAGATCACCAAAATTACTAGTAAAAAAAAAATAATAATAAAAATGCCATAAAAATGCCATAAATCTTTCCCATGGTTTGTAGACACTATAACTTTTGCACAAGCCAATCAATATACACTTATTGCGATTTTTTTCAGCAAAAATATGTAGAAGAATATATATTGACCTAAACTGATAAGGAAATTTGTTTTTGTTTTTTTTTTTTTGTTTTTTTTTAAATGGGGATAATTATTATAGCAAAAAGTAAAAAAATAATGTTTTTTTTTTTTTTTAAGATTGTCGCTCTTTTTTTGTTTTTAGCGCAAAACATAAAAACCGCAGAGGTGATCAAATACCACCAAAAGAAAGACATATTTGTAGGAAAAAAAGGACACAAATTTTGTTTGGGTAGAGTGTTGAGCGATCGCACAATTGTCAGTTAAAGCGATGCAGTGCCAAATGTTAAAAAGTGCTCTGGTCAGGAAGGGGGTAAAATCTTCCTGGGCTGAAGTGGTTAATAGCTTTGGTGCAAATCTATAACATTTTTCCATCTTCATTCACCAAATATACATTTTTTTTATTTCCATTTGCAATTTATGGCCTATCCAAGAAAGGCTTACAAGGGTTTCTTTTGTTTTTTCCCTTTTGTTTTTGCTTTTGGTTTTATGTTTTTTCTTGTAGCGTGTATGGACCATGTGAGGGCATTCTCAGTAATGCTCTATAAAACTTTAACAAAAACAATTAAAAAATAAAAAAGCCTCATCTTTTCCTCTAGTGGCCAAGTACTTGCAGAATGAACAGCGAGTTAATACAGTACTTATGTCTGCTGTCTTTGAAAAATCATACTCTGTTATTTCTTGAAAAAAAAAAGAGACCTATTTCTCTCTCTTACATTGCCTCCCCAGGACCCAATCAAACTGCTCATATATTCTCCAGCCACTGTGCCTTATGTTTGGCTGTTTGCTCTAAACATGTCGTATTTTTTTTTACTTCACCTTAACAACTGCCTCACCCCTGCATGGGTTTCTGGTTTTGGGATGTTTTGGTGTACTTTGGGATACAATTTTGTTAAAGTTTATACTGGAAGAGGTTCACTGCAGCCTCCAGGGTGCAGGTAGCGGAGGAGTCAAAATCCTTTATTGACTTTTGGCTGAAAGAATGTGAGTTCCCCTGGGCTTGAGGGCCTTCAAGTTCTTTTTTTTCATTTGCCCAAGTGGAGTGATGGGGCCAGCTGTGTGTCTGCCATCAGGGTTTTCCACAGACCCTCACCCCGCCTACAGACCCTCACAACCTCTGCACCGGGGATGTGGGGAAGAGACCCCTGTCCTCATTAAAATGGAAAGGTACGCCCCCATGTTAGGGCTATGTGGCTTGACAAAATACATGCTCAAAATAAGAGTTTAATGCGGATACGCCAATGTTTTCTTTTTTTTAACAGCTATATTAGACCCTCTTCTAGAATAAGGGTCTGGTATAGATTAATGTAATCTCTGGCTTACAAATAGAAGTAAGCAGCTGGGAGCTGTCATTTACTGACAATTTATATACACTTTTTTTTGTAAATGTCAGTTTTTCTATCATAGATTGTATGAATCGCACAGATGCATCATGTCAAAGGAATCCTCTAGGCATATTATTTAAAGGAATTTCACATTTTTAATGTTTTACTTTAAGCATTACCAGTGTTTCTGGTCAGCCAGGCTACATACTTGGGATTAGGATCTGGTATAGTTTTTGGGGGAACCCCACATTGGGTTTTCTTTTGTTACTTTTTTGTGTGTGGGACTCCTCACAAAAATACATACCAGATCCTCATGAAGGATAAGGGTCTACTATGGAATTTTGAATATGGTCCCACTTAAAATCCTAAACCCTGTTGTTGGATAATGGTCTAATATAGATATTTTGGGGATCCCCTGTTTACATCTACGTCTATCAACAGCACAAAGCCAACTGGGAAATGTAACTTAACTGTAATAGTTTTTTGTTCTAAACGTTTGCTGTTGTACATTCTACAGGTGCACCATTTCCAGTGTAGGTTTAGAGCATCACACAAGCAGCATTTATTTTTAAAGTTGAATTTTAAGCCTTTTCAATTTTTTTTGCATAAGTACTTGTGCTCTATGGTCCAGCTACCCATGCCCATTTTTTCACAAAAAGCTTGCAAATTGACCTTGAAAAAGGGTAGAAAAAAATTACAAGATTCAACTCCCGTAGATTTCAATAGGGTTTGGGGCACTGTGTTCTCAGGGTTTGCAGATTTTTTCATTTGTTCAGTGAAACTCTAGCAAACAGAACTTTGGTCAGTTCACTATTCACTAATACAGGTATCCTAGAATCATTGGACATTTAGTCCTATGGCGACTGCCTATGTTACTGGATAACATGAAGCTACTGTTTCGTTCCTCACTCAGGACGCTGATTTTGCAGAGAATAGAAAGAGTCTAGCAGTCAGGTGACAGCAATTTCAGATTCACTTTTAGAGTATTTACATTTAGTTTCCTCAATAGGGGCACAATGATTAATGTGGGGTTGGGGTGATTGATTTAATTTCTGCATTAACATATTTTGTTCAAGCAGAAGTTAAAGTCGTTGCAAAAGCAGAAGGTTTTTTTTATCTTAAAGTGGTTGTAAAGGCAGGTTTTTTATCTTAAAGCATTAAGATAAAAAGCCTTCTGTGTGCAGCAGCCCCCCTTGGCCCCCTCTAATACTTACCTGAGCCCCATCTCTGTCCAGCGATGTCCACAAGACAGCAGCGGGAGCCAACAATGCTGCTGCTGTGTCTCAGTTAATTAGGAGTAAAAGGAGGCATGGCCGAACCACAGTTCCTATGTCTGAATGGACACAGGGAGCTGCAACTCGGCTTGGGTGCCCCCATAGCAAGCTGCTTGCTCTGGGTGCACTCAACAGGAGGGAGAGGCCAGGAGAACAGAAGAGGAGGATTGGGGCTGCTCTGTGCAAATCCACTGCACAGAGCAGGTGAGTATAACATGTTTGTTATTTTAATAGAAACAAAATGAGACTTTACAATAACTTTAATGCATTCTATACATTAAGATAAAAAGCCTTCTGTGTGCAGCAGCCCCCCTAATACTTACTGAGGTCCATCTAGATCCAGCGATGTTGCATAAGAGACTCGGCTATCCCAGACTCCCCTCCTCATTGGCTGAGACAGCAGCGTATGAGGCCATTGGTTCCCGCTGCTGTAAACCAAAGTCAGTCAGCCAATGAGGAGCAAAAGGGGGTGGGGCGGGGTCGGCCGCAGCTCCGTGCCTGAATGTACACAGGGAGCTGCGGCTCAGCTTGGGTACCCCCATAGCAAGCTGCTTGCTGTAGGGGACACTCAGCAGAAGGGAGGGGCCAGGAGCACTGAAGAGGGACCCGAGAAGAGGAAGTTCGGGGCTGCTCTGTGCAAAACCACTGCACAGAGCAGGTAAGTATAACATGTTAGGAGATAAGAGAACACATTCATTAGTAAATGTATTTTAACAGAAAAGTTTGAAAAATGAAAATGTTATAGATTTATCTTGTGATGCTGTTATAGATACAGACAGGGAACTATTTCTCTTCTCCATCCCCCTCCTACACTACCATTACCCAACAACTGAAACCAAATCTGTACTGAGAACATAGTTTACCATTGCTTAACTCTGCTTGTGAAAAGGCAAGTGATCAGACTCTTATGTTGGTCCAAATACATTCCAAGCCTCTGACTTAGAACAAGCATGCTGGTCAGGATTTCTGACTTTCCTGTGACCTCACTAGCATGCTTGTTTAAGGACCATGACCCAAAATACTGGGGGGCAGAAACAGCCAGGCATCTGGTATTTCTGACAGGAGGTCAGTTATGACAGTCCTGTATTTCTCTCAATAAAGCCTTTCTTGAGCAGCTCTTGTTCGGAAATTAAGGACCTCTAACTTATCACTGCTTAGTACATCGCTCCCACTGTGGCAAATCATTTTTAATCTGTGACACTGTTGACACAAATACAGATTTTCTAGCAGATCCTTTCTAGATCGATATTACTGGCCCTACTCCCTTTGTAATCAATTAAACTTTCTAAGCCTTGACGGATCTTGGCGCTAAAATGATTTTTCAGAACACTACCAAAATGATTTATCATCTGAGATATTTTTATCCCAATCTACTTTTGTTCAATGAGAAACAACATTAACACGGCACCGAAGAAGCAGCTCCAGCACTGCACGACTTTAATGTAATTTTACTTAAATTTGCAGCCAGTCTAATTATTTGTGTCTAAATGACTCGTTTCACATGGAAGACTAAGCAAAATCAATCAAACGACACAGGAAGATGAAGCATGCGTGGAAGCAGGACTAATCTAGAGGAAATAACAGCCATTTCAATTTTATCCCTGCACCACTGAAAGGCACATTACATATGTCTTCAGGTAGGCAGGAATTGAATGCTGTGAATAAAATATACATAATTCTTTTCTGGCCATTTTTCCATAGCGATACTATTAGCAGCTAATGCTGAAAGGATATTAAGTAAATGAAAAAGCAAAGGGCTGCATATTTAAGAGGAGACATGGTGCTGTTTGTGTAGTACCATCCCATCGCAGAAATTCACAGCTCACTGTGGTAGCTGCCTGATAATTATTATTGATCCACCCTCGGACTGTCAATCTGGGGAAAGCTCTGGAGCAGCCAATGATGGACAGAAAGAGGATTGGACAGCCACCATCCAACAAGGAAACTTCATCTTGAAAATGAACTTAGATGAGATGGTGCAGGTGGATAAGGGTAATTGATGATTGTTTCAGACGCAAAAAAAAGAGAAAGCATAATAATAATAAAGCGAAAAAGAAAAATCAGCTTTGTGTAGCGTGCGTTGCCAATGCTAAAATTATTTTATCAGCAGAAAAGAAACAAGCATAATTTAAGATAATGCAAAGAGGAAGCTATTTTTTTCTGCATCACACAAAGGCCCCAGATGATTGATTTTGGCACTGGTATAGTTAAACGTGGTTATTGATGTTATGCATTATCTGTAGATAAATACAGTATCATTTTTTCGGATCACTTAACCCTGAACCGTCAATAGAACAATGCTGAGCTTACAGCAATTGTGTGTGTTACGCTTGCTGCTTGATGGACATTCAAAACACAGGTTGATTGTCTTAAGTAGACATTGATCTGATATGATACTTAACCCCAACACACAGCTATGGAAAATGAAGAGCGCAGAGCGATGACCTTGTCTGCAGACTGTCTTGTGTGACAGAAGAGAGATGCAGTGGCAGAGCTGCTGATTTTTTATTTTTTTTGTCATGCCAGAGATACATACATTGCACTCACAGATGAGGAAAACGGTAATAACGTTACGCAGATAGAGGTGGAGCCTCAGCTGCCCACCTTCCATCCAGACAAGTCTATAGTGATCCGGCTGACAGTATAACAATGGGAATAAACAGCTGCAAGATAACCACAAGACCCTCCCTGCCAAGCTCAAATAATAAAGCTGCCCCTGCAAACATATATAAAAAAAAAGAAACTAAACATGACCTTGTCTTTTCCTGGTCACAATTTTCCATGCTACATTTCCGTGAGTTTGTAAAATATGCCCTGCAGACCCATAATTCCTGATATTACTAAAAATTCTGACAGAATTAAATTTGGAAATGTTTAATCATCTTTAACATCGATTAGTTGCCATGGGATGTGAAATATGCCCCAAATGATCCTTTTTGAGGTTTAATTATCAGGATAACATTGCAAAGGCTGTAGCTGTGTCCTTTGTTATATACAAATAAAGAGTGTCAGTTGAAATAAAGCTTATCGCATTATTGCTCAGCCCTTTCTCAGGACATGCACTTGTGTCTGTCCTGATGATGGTGTTGCTGTATTTGTTTTCCAATTACATCCTAAGAGAGCTCAATAGAGTACAGGGCATGATGGGAGAAATCCACTTTGATTGCAATTACTGTTCACTTTACACAGCCATGGGCTCCCAGTCTTAGTAACCAAATATCTATGTAGACTTCAAAAACAGGAGTCTGTCATACTAAAATAAAGTGTTTGAGACACGTTTGACCACTTAATTCAGTTAATCCTGAACCTAATGCATGAGCGCAAACCACTTACAAATACAGCACTTGAAAAATCCTTGTATTTTGAAACAAAGGGGGGGGGAAGTAAATGTTAACTGGAGCTAAATTAGTATGAATCACTCATCAAATTCTGTTTTTATTCATCAATATATTTTATGCTTTTGTATTGTCTTTTATAACAACATACAGATATAAAAATATTAAGCAGCTAAATGTATGCTGTTGTGATTTCCTATGCCTGGAACATAAAATTGTGATTGTTGTCCTCCACATGAAGTAATGGAATATAAAGGAGAATGTTAATATTTATGGAAAAATAAACATTTACAGATGCAATGCTTTCTATAAAGAGGAAGAAGAAAGGCAGCCAGTATTCCCAACATGCACATCTACTAATCAATGCATATTGGGTGATCTCCCAGTGATTAGGGGGATGCAGTGTCATGTAATACCAAGTTAATCACCATCATGAGACAAAATGGGGTTGATTTACTAAAGGCAAATAGACTGTGCAAGTGCAGTTACACTACAATTGCACCAGAGCTTAGTAAATGACGCGAAGCTTCACTTTGCAAAGAATACCTAATCACGTGCAAGAAAATTAAAACAGAAAAAACAGAATTTTTGCTTGCACGTGATTGGATGATGGAAGCTAGCAGAGCTTTTCCTCATTTACTAAGCTCTGGAGCAGCTGCCCTTCAACCAGTGAAACTGCACATGCAAAGTGCATAGTCTTTTTACCTTTAGTAAATCAACCCTCAACATGTGACCTGGCTAAAGGCTTACAATTCAATTTCAATGAATGCACAACTGATCGTATTGCACAACACTATTTTTGAAAGTAATGGTCCCGTTAAAGTGAACCTTTAAGGTTAAAACTATGGCAGCTGCCATTTCTGACTTTTTGCTAAGTTGTTGTCTCTGGTGATGTCATCCTAATTATAGCTTCACTACCTTGTAAGCCACTGACCTGGAATAAAATTATATCTAGTAACATCTCAAAAGCTAAACCCCTGTCTTTGTGCTTGTTCTGGAAAACATTAATCACAATGGGGGTTATTTATGAAAGGCGAATCCACTTTGCACTTGTAGTGCAAAGTGTATTTGCCTTTAGTAAATAAACCCCATAGTGTTATGTAGTTCTAATACATTCTGGGATGGATTCACTTAAGGCAAATAGACTGTGCAACTACACTCTGCAAGAGCAGATGCTCCAGAGCTTAGTAAATGAGCAGAAGCTATGCTGACTTCCATCATCCAATCATGTGCAAACAAAAATAATTTTTTTTAATTTTCCTTGCACATGATATACTAACCTCTGGAGCAACTGCAATTGCAGAATGCAACTACACTTTGCAAAGTGCACCGTCTATTTACCTTTAGTAAATCCACCCCTATGTATCCTAGGGTGGCAATGCTGCTCTTTACAATTGTCACCCTAGGACAGGAAGCATGTAAATGCCTGGATTACCAGGTTATAATAAAGGGAAAAGATTTGAAAAGGAAAAATGAATGCAGCCACCACATCTAAAGACAGGTAAGCTGCAATGCTATCTATTTTTGCTCTTGGGTTTACATATGCCTTAAAGCGGAGTTCCAGCCTGGGTGAAAAAATAAATAAAAGTCAGCAGCCACAAATACTGTAGCTGCTGACTTTTAAAATAAGGACAATTACCTGTCCAGGGAGCTCATGATGTCAGCACCAAAAGCCATCCTGTCCATCGGCTCCGGGTGCAGGCACCGGCACCCTTACTTAGG
This sequence comes from Aquarana catesbeiana, assembly GCF_042186555.1. Lineage (NCBI taxonomy): Eukaryota > Metazoa > Chordata > Amphibia > Anura > Ranidae > Aquarana > Aquarana catesbeiana. The sequence continues at coordinate 79,974,751 of NC_133326.1, read as the reverse complement.
GAATCAGGAAGTGAAGCCTGTTTCATATTGCGCATGCGTGAGTCACGCTGTGCTTTCTGAATTATTCCATCGTCTTCTGGGACACACACAGGTCCCAGAAAGCAACGGGGGGAAGGAGGAGGTCATGAAAAAAACACAGAAGTGTTGTACCTCACCGCAGCGCCATGGGACTGAAGTCCTGAAGACAACATATGAAAAAGGTATGAAAAAGAAAAAGAAAAAAAAATATCCAAACACAAGGGGGGTGGGGTGTAATTTTTTTTTTTTAACTGAGTTAAATTTTTACCTGCACCTCCGCTTTAAGTGCTAGTCTGCAATGATGGTTCCTTCAAAGAATGGGTAATAGGATTATAGTGCAATCTCATTTCACTAGTTAGCTGTTGTATACCATTACTTAATTGACATTCTTTAGCTTAAAATATAAGTTTGATCTCTTTGCCAAAGGTTTATTAGGTAAATAAACTACCAAGTTCTGCAATGCTGTGATCTGAACCAATTTACTTAATAGCATTCCCTGGAAGTCACTAATTCCTAAAAAATCGCTTTTGATAGTAAACAAGCAATATCATCCTATCAATGTATCTAGGTACACATATACTTTTCACAAATCATAATTATCTCTCTTTGTTATCTTGTTGATCATTTTATGTATGGAGCACATGCATACTTTGTGCATATACCATATCTCTTTCTAACTGCATGTTGTATGTTTTTGCTTGTATGTGTATTTATATTTGGCTAAGCTGCTGGCACATCAGGACAGCTTCCATTTTCTTTTGTTTTAATTTGATATTTTGCTCTCTCCCATCAGGTTGTATTGACAAGCTTTCTCTTATGCTCAGATTGGTGTCCATTCAGTGATGAGCTTGCACTGGCTGGGTCATGACCTCCTCTCTTATCTGGACAGCTCTCAGTTTCATGAATATTTTTTAGCTGCGGGGTGTTATTAATAGAGTGCTGTAGAACAAAGAGATGAAACAATGGGAAGCAAAGAAGATATGAAGATATGAAGTTTCCAATATCAGCACTGCTTATGATCTACATAATTTAGATTTGTGTTAGGCTGCGGTAGATTTCTGCAACATTCTCTTATATATCGGATGTGCAGGTGAAATCGTATTACTTAATGCTCTGTGAAAAAACTGATTATGTAACTTTAATTATATCATAATAATTGCTGAAGATGTTCTCTTTGATAACATGCCACAATAAAGCAATAGTGCAGGAGAAAACACAAGGTATGTGGGATGGGATGGAAAATACTAGATCAAATAAAAAAAATAATAAACATAATAAATATTAATTATGCAGGCAACCATGATTTTAAATGGTGTTTAACTGTTGAAAACCCTATTCTGTGAATCTTTGCTTTATCTAAGGATTTTTTTTTTATCACCAGTCCAAATGCATCCTTGCTCAGAAGAAAATAAAAACATATTTTTCCCAGCACACCTACCAGCTAGCCAGCAAAAAAAGAAACACAAAAAAAAACACTGTACAAATGCTAATGCAACAAATGCACAACATTTGTAAATATATTTGAAAGCCATACTATCTCATCAAGGTTCCACTGTATAGTGCAGTCCTACATCTGGTTTATGAGAACCTCCATGTTGGAGCATATATGACAATGGATACATAAAAGGCTAAATGCACAGTTTCCTGCAGACTCTTCCTCTAGATCCCTATCCATGCCAAGGTACAGACTTTAAGTTCAAGAGCTGAAGAAATTGTCAATGGTTATCACCACACTTGTGTTCCATTGTTACATGCTACATCCTAAAGATGGGTGCAACATGTAACAAGTTGTAAAAGGTGGAGTGAGCCTTTAACCTTTTTACCACGACTGTAATTTGCCATATTGCAGAGGCAGGGGGGATTTGCATGCACCCCTGGCTGCTACAGCTGCGTAAGAATCTGTAAATCTGACAAGCTGGCTATCAGCTGTAGCAATACATCCAAAAAGCTGAACTAACGATGTATCAATACAGACTTGCATCAATTTGTGTCTTTTATGTCTGCCTAAAGTTTAGCTTTAAGGAAATGCAACCATGCTAATATGCTTAACTAAAAGTTGTTAAACACGCCACCAGGACAAACTGAGAGAGTGAATATACATAGTGACACAGACAGCAAAAATTTGAAACAGTTTTTAATCCTTCACCACTCTATCCAAAATAGGAAAAAAAAAACTATATTTACACTTTGAAGCACAAATTAACCCACCTTTTTCATTGCTTGGATGCATTCAGACTACCCTAAAAGTAAAGCACACTGATAATACAGACCACTACTAACATAAAGAGCACAAGTCTGGATATCTAGCGGTCCAACAGGCCCCCAGCATAGTGCTGTAATCAATAAAACTGCCTGAGCGCTGTTGATTAGAGCTGTGCAGGAGGCATGTCCCATCCCTGGTGACACATAGGCTAAACTGTAAATTATGGTAAAGCCCATGAGATTTGTAAAAGAGTGAGGAAAAAAGATGGAAGGGCCAGATAGTAAAGCGGTATAAAGAAGAAACAGTAGGATTGGACTAGTGAGCTTGCTGAGAGAGAGAAGGCAGTAGGAACATAGACAGTAGGACCCTATACTAAAGGAGGAAGGCAGGAAGGTAATGGGAATGGACAATGGAAAAGGGGAGGGTGAGGCAGCAAAAATGGATAGTAGAGTGTAGACAAGGAGAAGGTGCTAGATAGTGGAGAAGGTGAGGAGAAGAGGCAGTAGGATCAAATCATAAAGAAGGCGATAGAGGAGATCATAGGATCATATTGTGATAAAAGGAGGAGGTAAGAGGGGAAAGAATGATTGAATAATAATAGAAAGGGGGGAGCAGTGCAATTAGATTGTGGCAGGAGAAGAAAGCATAAGACTGGACTTTGGAAGGGGGTGGGAGTAAAACCACATGGTGGAGGATGAGAGAAGAGAAAATGAGACCAGTCTGTAGAAGAGATGGGTGGGGAGGGGGCAGTAAAAACAGAATAAGGAGAAAAAGGTGAGAGGAGACAAGACTAGACATATTGTGCAGCTGGTAGAGAGAACAGACAGGAAGACCAGACTAAACAATAGAGGCACAGGAGGTTTTGGGGTTTGATGGTGGAGTAGGGGGTGGAAAAGAAGATAAAACTAAATTTAAAGTGAAAAGGGATTCAGCAAAATGGAAACGAGGGGCAGGAAAGAGAGAAGAAGAATTAATTGTGGAGAAGAGGAGGCAGCAAGAAGAGGCAGCAAGGCCAGATTGTGCAAGGGGGAAGTATGTGTGCATTAAAACCTAAATCCACAGAATGTTAGGGTTCCCATTGCAGTAATCTGCTCCTTGTCCAGGTAGACAAAAATTCTTCAAACCTCAAGTTCTTTTGCAGCTTGCAGCAATAGTTTATATGAGGTGGCAGAGCTAAAAAGCAAGTCAAACATGAAAGACGTTCCTCCACCCAGTGCCACTCTGACTGCAGATCTGAATGAGGACAAGGTTATTCCAGAGCTCTGTCGCTAAGGTATTGTATGTGACCCCTGTACCTTATTTAGCATCACTTTATCTATAGATTCTCTGCAATATTAGTAAGCAAAAAAGGACCAGTGGTATTTCTACTACAGAGATTTCTACATCTCTGGGATGAGCCTATCCGTAGAGAGGAAGGATCTGGGCATCATCAGCAGAGGAATCAGGAGACTTTAACCTTTGACTTTGCCCAAAGTCAAACATTAAATTAGGTTTGCTGTGTGTTTTAAAATGCACTCAGGATCAGATGGAGAAAAGAGAAAGGTAAATTTTCAGTACAGTACATAAAAACGTTTCACTTTTTTAATCAAAGTACAGGTACACTTTATTATAACACAAAATTGTTAGAGGATGCTTGTAACAATTATAGTAAACACTGCAGTAACAACTCAAATACGATCATTGATACTGATTATGTTTAGAACACACTTTTCTATAATATTTTGGTTGTATATTATATTACAAATTATAGGCTATCAAGAATACAGATTTGTTTCAATAAGGGTTAGCATGAGACATGACTGCCACGTGCTGCTCCAGAACACAGACAGCCTCTCTTTCTCCAGCAGCATTACAAGCCTCAGGTGGCTAATTTCTAGGATTAAAAGCAGCTGACCCTGATGGTGAAAGAGGAGAAGTTGACCTCTAACCATAGAGTGAAAGAAAAGGAGGTGAACACACCACTCTGCACTGTGCCATGAAACTGAATTGGAAAGATGGAAAAACACTTGGTATAAATGCTTCACAAGTACATGGCTTTCCATTCTTCTCCATGAAGTGTGTCTTAAAGTCTCCCTGCATGCCCACAGCAATGAAAATTGTTTATGCCAAGATTACACTAGATTTAAAGGAGCTAAAGCTGCCCTTAGACAGACATATTTCAGCAATCCTCAGAGGCTCAGTTGTTTAATTCCCATCTATTTTGGACATAGATTGTGTTGGCATTATTCCTGTGGTGTTGTCTAGCCTGTTTTTCCTTCAGGTCTGCTAATGACGTCACTGCCAGGGCAACGTTAAAGGGGTTTTCTTCTTTTCTTATAGATTTATTTAATTCTGCTTTAAATCTCTTGGTAAAGGTCCTCTTTTATACACATTTACATGCTATAACTATAATTTTACGCATTTTCACGCTATAACTAAATGTTTGCACTTATTGGTGCACAAATGGATCAAACATGGCTCCCTGATTTATTCACCAGTGTTTAGCAGCAGAAACATTTTGACTGATTATAATGTAATCTCAAAAAAAAAAAACGCTAGCGCTGCTGCCAGAAAAAAGCAGCATTAAAAATGCGCTTTTAGCCACGTTTTTGAACAGCCTTTATGCACGTTTTTTTGGCACTTTTACAGTAAAAATACTCTATAATGTAAAAACGCCTAAAAACACCAAACGCAGCTAACAGCTTGTTACAGTGATAAGCTGCGTTTAGCTGCATTTTGGGGCACTTTGCGTTTTTACAGTCAACAGCCTCTGCTCCTGGACAGTTATTTTTTTTTTTTACTGCTCCTAAACGCTTATGCTTCCAGAGTCCTCTGAAAGTTTATGTGTGCATGGGCACATAGGTTAACATGGAGGAGAGTTCAGAGGCAGTAAAATCAGCTGCAAAAATGTCCTGTGTGCATGAGCCATAAAGCTGGGCATACACTGTTCAAATTTTATCCAGTTCCCGATAAACCAGCTAAAATATGCTTAGTGGGTGTCATGTATCAAGTGAGACCAGAACTGTGTGGACAGCAACAGAGGAACCCAAATGTTTATAAGTGAGAATATAGTGATTTATTAAGATAAGTGAAACATAAACACAACCACCTCCAATATAATAAAGTGCACAACCAAACAATTACAAACAGAGACCCACAAATAATAACAATAAGATAGATATATATATAATGGGGAATACCAGAATCATAAACGTAGCCAGGCCAGGGTCATCAACGGGAGGTCAGCAAATGGGGACAGGGAACAAACAGGACAAGGAGAGGATGGATGGATCAGGCTGCAAGGCAAAGTAAGGGTAACAGGATCACGGGAGGGACAGGGTTCAGGTGCAGGGTACAAGGTTTGTATCAGGTACAGAGTCAGGATCAGGATCAAGATCAGGTTCAGGTTCAGGTCAGGACGCAAAGAAGATACCAAGGCAAGGTGTGTGTGTGCTTGCCGGGTATTTATACACATCTCCTGCAATCAGGCTTAGATGACGCCTGATCGCAGGAGATAATCGCCTCCACACTGCTAGGAACCACCCACTGGTGGATGCCAGTACTGCGGCCCAAAGATCAAATAATATCACCAGCAAGAGAGAGCTCCCCTGACAGTTCCAGACTGCCAGGAGACACCCGCCGGTGGACATCAGTACTGCACGCCAATTGTCTGACCGTGCTACCGGCAGGTGGAACCATTCCTGACAGTACCCCCCTCAAAAGAGTGACCTCCGGCCGCTCCAACTAGCCGCTGCTGGGAAAAGTCCATGGCATCAAGCCGGGCAGTGGGCAGAGGCATATTACACTGGGCAAGAAGATAGTCCAAAGCATCAAGCCGGGCAGCGGGCCGAGTCATACCAATCTGGGCATATGGAAGGTCCATGGCTTTAAACTGGGCAACGGGCAGAGGTGCCTCGAGCTGGGCAGCAGGAAGCGACACATCAAGCTGGGCAGTGAGTAGTGGCACATCAAGCCGGGCAGCAGGCACATCGAGCTGGGTAGCAGGCACAGATACATCAGGCTGGGCAACAGGCACCTCAGGTTGGCTGGGCAGCAAGCATAGACATAGCAAGCTTGGCAGCGGGCACAGGCACATCAAGTTGGGCAGCAGGCACATCAAACTGGGCAGCAGGCACAGGCACATCAAGCTGGGTATCAGGCATGGGCACATCAAGCTGGGCAGCAGGCACAGGCACATCAAGCTGGGCAGCAGACAGAGGCACATCAGGCTGGGCAGCAAACAGAGGCACATCGAGCTGGGCAGCAGACAGAGGCACAATAAGCCAGGCAGCGGCCACACCGAGCTGGGCAGCGGGCACAGACACATCAAGTTGGGCAACGGGCACCTCAAGCTGGTCAGCAAACATAGACATAGCAAGCTCAGCAGCAGGCACAGGCATATCAAGCTGGGCAGCAGGCACATCAAACTGGGCAGCAGGCACAGGTACATCAAGCTGGGCAGCAGGCATGGGCACATCGAGCTGGGCAGCAGGCACGGGCACATCGAGCTGGGTAGCAGGCACGGGCACATCAAGCTGGGCAACGGGCACATCAAGCTGAGCAGTGAGCCCATCAAACTGGGCAGTGGGCTCGTCAGGCTGGGCAGCAAGCACATCAGGCTGGGTAGCAGGCACATCAGACTGGGCAGCAGGTACATCAGGCTGGGCAGCGGACAGGGGCACATCAGGCTGGGCAGCAGACAGAGGCATATCAGGGTGGGCAGCAGACAGAGGCACATCAGGCTGGGCAGAAGACAGAGGCACATCAGGCTGGGCAGCAGGCACATCAGGCTGGGCAGCAGGTACATCAGGCTGGGCAGTGGACAGGGGCACATCAGGCTGGGCAGCGGACAGAGGCACATCAGGCTGGGTAGCAGACAGAGGCACATCAGGCTGGGCAGCAGACAGAGTCACATCAGGCTGGGTAGCAGGCACATCAGGCTGGGCATCAGGTACATCAGGCTGGGCAGCAGACAGAGGCACATCAGGCTGGGCAGCAGACAGAGGCACATCAGGCTGGGCAGCAAACAGAGGCACATCAGGCTGGGCAGCAGACAGAGGCACATCAGTCTGGGTAGCAGACAGAGACACATCAGGCTGGGTAGAAGGCACATCAGGCAGGGCAGCAGGTACATCAGACTGTGCAGCTGACAGAGGCACATCAGGCTGGGCAGCAGACAGGGGCACATCAGGCTGGGCAGCGGACAGAGACACATGAGACTGGGCTGCGGACAGGGGCACATCAGGCTGGGCAGCAGACAGAGGCACATCAGGCTTGGCAGCGGACAGAGGCACATCAGGCTGGGCAGTGGACAGAGGCACATCAGGCTGGGCAGTGGACAGAGGCACATCAGGCTAGGCAGCGGACAGAGGCATATCAGGCTGGGCAGCAGACAGAGGCACATCAGGCTGAGCAGCAGACAGAAGCACATCAGGCTGGGCAGCAGACAGAGGCACATCAGGCTGGGCAGCAGACAGAAGCACATCAGGCTGGGTAGCAGGCTCCGGGTCATCTGGCAGGGCAGCAGGCTCCAGGTCATCTGGTAGGGCAGCAGGCTCCGGGTAATCTGGCAGGGCAGCAGGCTCCGGGTCATCTGGCTGGACAACAAGTTCTGGGACATCTGACTGGATAGCAGGCTCCAGGTCATCTGGTTGGGTAGCGAGTACCGTATCAGCAGGCTGGGTAACGGGCACCGGCCCTACAAGCTGGGTAACGGTCATCGGCCCAGTAGGCTGGGTAACGAGCACCGGCTCAGCAAGCTGGGTGATGGGCACCAGCTCAGCAAGTCAGATGACGGGTACTGGCTTAAAGGGCACTGGTTTGGTAGACTGGGTAGTGGGCACCGGCTTCACAGGATGGGCACTGGCCCAGCAGGCTGGGATATGGGCACCGGAACTTCAGGGCGGGAAACGGGCACCGGAACTTCAGGCTAGGAAACGGGTACCGGAACTTCAGGCCAGGGCACGGGCACCGGAACTTCAGGCTGGGACACAGGCACTGGAACTTCAGACTGGAACACAGGTACCGGAACTTCAGGCTGGACAGCAGGCAGAAAGTTGTCAGGGTTAGTTTCAGTATCATCAGAAGCCATCTTGACTCTATTGGTAATCATGGAGGTAGGCTGGAGCAGATTGGCTGGTGTGGAGGCAGGTTGGGTTACTAGCAGGATCGTTTGAGTTGGAAAGAATTTCTGTTTCTTCTTTGGCTTGGCTACTGCAGCTCTGTTGATGACTGCAGGACAGTAGGTAAGGGGTGAAGCAGTTTGAGGAGAAGGGTTGGATTATGGTGAGGAAGGGGAACAGTGGCTGGAGGAAGTTTTTGTGGGGTAGTTGTAGGCTGCAGAGAAGAGGCAGGTGGATTAAAGGCAGGATAGGTGCAGGGAGTAGAAACAGGGTATTGGTATTTGGTGGGAAGCAGAGTGTACTGGGCTGAAACTGAGGTTGCTATGGGTGATGGGGGAAAATACATTAGGGCAGGCAGGTGTCTGGTAGCAGAATTGGTTTGTTGTGGGCTGGCTGAGGCTAATCGCAATATATTAGACCATGCTTGAAGCACTGGTTGGACAAATAACAGATCACATGCTGCCTGTCTAACAAGGGTCTGTACTGAGTTAATACATTCTATAAGCATTTGTTGAGGACAAGCTGAATAGTGCTCAAAAAAGTGTGCAGAATCATCCTCTAACAGCCAAACCAGAGACTCCACCTGATTAACACTGAAAGGGGGAGAATAATCATCACGGCCCTTTGGAACACAGGACAGGGCTAGCTCAGCACACATTTAAATTAAGGGTTGAACATCCCCAAATGGCACATAGCCTTGATCAACCAGGGAGTGAGCTAAACAAATACTCTCTAGCAGCTGATCACTGGTCCACTCTTTCAATGCCTGGCGGCAATATTCACTACTCTCTGACTCCAGCAGAGCATAATAAACAACCTCATCGGAATTCATATTTAGCAAAACTAACTGAACCAAGATGGTTCCTCTGTGCAGCCACTGCTGGTCAGGGATGGCCTTGGTATACTGTCATTTATCAGGTGAGACCAGAACTTTGTGGACAGCAACAGAGGAACCCAAACATTTATAAGTGAGAATATAGTGATTTATTCAGATAAGTGAAACTTATAAACACAACCACCTCCAATACAATACAGTGCACAACCAACCAATCACAAACAGAGACCCACAAATAATAATAATAATCAGACAGATATATAATGGGAAATACCGGAATCATAAACGTAGCCAGGTCAGGGTCATCAACGGGAGGTCAGCAGATGGGGACAGGGAACAAACAGGACAAGGAGAGGCTGGATGGATCAGGCTGCAAGACAAAGGTAAGGGTAACAGGATCACAGGAGGGACAGGGTTCAGGTGCAGGGTACAGGGTTCAGGTATCAGGTACAGAGTCAGGATCAGGATCAGGTTTAGGTTCAGGTCAGGGCACAAGGAAGATACCAAGGCAAGGTGTGTGTGCTTGCGGGTATTTACACACATCTCCTGCAATCAGGTTTAGGTGACACCTGATCGCAGGAGATGATGTCGGCTCCACACTGCCAGGAACCACACGCTGGTGGACGCCATTACTGTGGCCCAAGGATCAAATAATATCACCAGCAGGAGAGAGCTCCCCTGACAGTTCCAGACTGCCAGACCCGCTAGTGGACATCAGTACTGCACGCCAATTGTCTGACCGTGCTACCAGCAGGTGGAACCATTCCTGACAGTGGGTGCCTCTGAAAAAAAGGTTATTGTAACAAAACAGAGTGATACTGTGGACACTACATAGATATAAGGTGCCGTGTCCCATTGAGATTAGAAGACATTTGATAAAGAGAGCTTGGACTTTTTAGGCACAACAACACAAAGGTTACAAAAATATAAATTTATTTACAAAAAATGACAAAACATATATAAAATCACACTGATTAAATGAACCAATGAGAAAAATATATAGCTAAATATAACCGACTTATCGCTACATGGAATCTGACAACAAATAAATTTGCTGTATAGTAACAGTGAGTCCAAGAGTACGGTTATATTGCAGTGAAATAGTACCTTGCTCTACATGTTACATGCCTTGCTCTTCTTCAGGTGCACTTAAGTAAAATGAACTATAATACACAGGCTCACAGCTAAAAGCGATGCAGACAAATTACAGAGCGGCTGCTGAGGGGTCAGAAAATCCCATCAAAGGGTAGAGATCCCTTATAAACATGACCAATGTTCACAAATGGGAGGAGGTATAGGGCTGAAGGTAGATGCAGTGAAGTGGCAGAGAAAGGTGAAGAAATGAGCGCTAGCACAATTATCCCTTCATAGTAAACATTGTCACAAATTCACACAAGGTAATTGATTGCAGACCCCCCCAAAAAAGTTAAACGCTGCTGAGTATAATGCCCGATAGTCTTTGACAGGGAGATCCCTCAAAAACGTGCAGCCGCCTGTGTAGTAAAACACCAAGTGTGTGTGACTAGCTTGGTGTGTCACTACACAGGCGGCTGCGCATTTTTGAGGGATCTCCCTGGCAAAGACTATCCGGCATTATACTCAGCAGCGTTTACCTTTTTGGGGGGGTCTGCAATCAATTACCTTGTGTGAATTTGTGACAATGTTTACTATGAAGGGATAATTGTGCTAGCGCTCATTTCTTCACCTTTCTCTGCCACTTCACTGCATCTACCTTCAGCCCTATACCTCCTCCCATTTGTGAACGTTGGTCATGTTTACAACGGATCTCTACCCTTTGATGGGATTTTCTGACCCCTTAGCAGTCGCTCTGTAATTTGTCTGCATCGCTTTTAGCTGTGAGCCTGTGTTTTTATAGTTCATTTTACTCAAATACACCTGAAGAAGCGCAAGGTGTGTAACATGTAGAGCAAGGTACTATTTCACTGCAATATAACCGTACTTTTAGACTCACCGTTACTATACAGCAAATTTTTTTGTTGTCAGATTCCATGTAGCAATAAGTCGGTTATATTTAACTATATATTTTTCTAATTGGTTAATTTTATCGGTGTGATTTTATATATGTTTTGTCATTTTTTTCTAAATAAATTTATATTTTTGTAACCTTTGTGTTGTTGTGCCTAAAAAGTCTAAGCTCTCTTTATCGAGTTTTCCTCTAGTGGGTGACTCTGTTTGCCCTCTCCTGCCTGACATCCTTTAATTGAAAAATCTAAACCGGCTAGAAATTGTTGTCCAAACAGCAGCTGCCTCCAGTGGCTGTCAGAGTATTATAGCCCAGCAGGGGGAAGGTCTATTTGCCCTGTATAGTGGATGAAGAAAAACCAGCTTTACTCACAAGCAATAAATCATTACTGTGGAGGGATGGTGCTTGGTGGCTTCAAGGCTGTGGATAACAGATGTATTCCTTGGGGTTTTAGTAAAGGAATAGAATATGTTCACTTCCAAAGTAAATTTTCACTTATCTTAGTGAATAAGGGTAAATTAAGTGAAAACTAACTTTGCAACAAACTTTTAAAAAATTGATTTTTGCTTGCACATAACTGGATGAATAAGTAATGTAAAATCATTTATACACAATGACTTGGATTTACTAAAGGAGTAGAATGTTCACATTCAAAGTATTTTTTCACTTATCTTAGTGAATGTTGTAAAACAAGACATATGCCTGAAAAATGTAATAACCAGGACTTGCTTGGACATTATTGAATACTTAAAGTCAGCACAATTGGAGGATTTCAATAAATCACTGCTGGTAGTTTTCTAGCGCTATGGCCCTTTAAAATGGCCTGTACCAGAATCATAAATCCCTACTATTCGTTTCAGTAACTATACCAACACCTGCGACAGAGACAGGTAGTTCTGAATAGCACCACTTTTACAAAGTGTTGCTATTAATGCATCAAATTCAAAAAAGATAATTAAGACCTAATCTAACTTAGCGTACAGAGATGGACAGAGTGACTGCCTCTACATGCTGTGTTGCAGAGTGGCATATTTGCTGCTGTTGCTACTCTCTCCCTGTCACTGGTTGTTAACACGACCACTGATAAGGCAATACAGCCAGCCCTCCTCTATTAGGCCAGGGGTTAGGAGGGCTTGCTGTGCTTCCTTATTGTGACTCCAATGCCTCCCCCTGCAGTGCTGCCAGCTTTTCCTCCTTTTTATCCTTCCGGGTACACTGCAGGGGGATTGCTATCTGTGCCCCCACCCCCCTGCTGTCCAGGCACACAGGGGAATTGTTTCAGGATGGAGAGTGAGGGGCTAGTAAATATGTACAATTTACCGGCCCATTCCTTTCCTCAATGACCACAGTAAGCAATCAGTACCAATCCCTCCTGTGTCCATTCATCACTGAAGCATAGTAAACTGTGTTTACTAAGCTTTAGTTTATGAATGAACAGGAAGCCTCAGATAGCTTCACATTCCTTCACTGTCCAGTGCAGCTGAGGCTGAGAAAAAAGTAATTTTGAATTGGAAAGATGTCCTTGGTCCTTTTTTGTGTCTCAAATGTATTACATCAGGGGTCTGTTTAGACCCCTGATATTTCACCAAAGCCCCCCCCCCCCCCCAAACAGGGCAGTTTAAAAAATTCAATAAATAAAAAAGAAATTCTAAAAAAAAAAGTAAAAAAAAAAAAAATTCTAAATAATGAAGGACTCATCCAAATGTGCTTTGCTCTCTGAAGAGCAGTTAGCAGTTGGATCAGTCTTCAGAGAGCATTTGACAAGCAGTGAAGAGCATATTGTTTGCAGAGCAGTGCTATTCACCTAAATGAGTTTGTTCGATGGGGGTATAGCTTCTGCCATGGGTGCAAAGTCTAGCATCGCATACATGGCATATTAGGAAAAATATCATGATTTTTTTTTCTGAGGAGTGGGGCCCTGTCAGGTAAGCTGTACGGGACCCTATTGATTTCTTACAGCAGCCCTGGTTGTTAATGACAATGTTGGTTTTACAGCCGACAGCCTCCTAGCAACCAGTGGTGCTGTAGTTGGAGAAGCCTGTTGAGGAAGCTGAGACACTAGTGCCCCATCAGGTCAGCTCTTGTTTTGGCTCTCCAGCAGGCAGTGGCCAGATTCTGTAGCCAATAGCAGGCTGTCTATTGTCTAATGATCTATACACTGCCGGCTGTTAATCAATGGTTGAGCAGACCTGAGAGAACTAATGTCTGTAAATTCTCATCAAGCTCCTCCCCCCAGGTAAAAAACACTTTGCCGCTGCACTGTCTGATAGGTGCAGCGGCGGGGAGGAAGCACAGTTACACTGAGGGTGGAGTGTCCATATGGAAGCTCCAGTCTCAGTGCACCTCCACACTTGGAGTGTGCTCCTGTCTACAACAGGTAATGAATCTGTTATCTGCATTGACATTTGCTAAGTGGAGATATATCAGAAGATGCGTACAGGATATAATTTTGTGCATGTCTCAGTGCAGAACTATCGTAATCAATAGGTCCATACACATACAGTGGATATAAAAAGTCTACACACCCCTGTTAAAATGTCAGGTTTCTGTGATGTAAAAAAATGAGACAAAGATAAATTATTTCACAACTTTTTCCAACTTTAATGTTACCTATAAACTGTACAACTCAGTTGAACAACAAACTGAAAGAACCTTTTGATTTTATTACAGCACTAAGTCTTTTTTGGTATTAGTCTATCAACATGGCACATCTTGACTTGGCAATATTTGCCCACTCTTCTTTGCAAAAACACTCCAAATCTGTCAGATTGCGAGGGCATCTCCTGTGCACAGCCCTCTTCAGATCACCCCACAGATTTTCAATGGGATTCAGGTCTGGGCTCTGGCTGGGATATTCCAAAACTTTAATCGGGTCGTTGTCATGCTGAAAGATGAAGTCCCTCTTCAAGTTCAGCTTTCTAGCCGAAGCCAATATTGACTGGTATTTGGAACTGTTCATAATTCCCTCTACCTTGACTAAGGCCCCTTTTCCAGCTGGAGGAAAACAGCCCCAAAGCATGATGCTGCCACCACCACCATGCTTCACGGTGGGTATGGTGTTCTTTTGGTGATGTGCAGTGTTGTTTTTGCGCCAAACTGATCTTTTGGAATTATAGCCAAAAAGTTCAACCTTGGTTTCATCAGACCATAACACATTTTCCCACATGCTTTTGGGAGACTTCAGATGTGTTTTTGAAAAATTTAGCAGGGCTTGGATGTTTTTCTTGGTAAGAAAAGGCTTCCGTCTTGCCACTCTACCCCATAGTCCAGACATATGAAGAATACAGGAGATTGTTGTCACATGTACCACACAGCCAGTACTTGCCAGATATTTCTGCAGCTCCTTTAATGTTGCTGTAGGCCTCCTGGCAGCCTCCCTGACCAATCTTCTTTTCGTCTTTTTATCAATTTTGGAGGGATGTCCAGTTCTTTGTAATGTTACTGTTATGCCATATTTTCACCACTTGCTGATGACTGTCTTCACTGTGTTCTATGGTATGTCTAATGTAAATTCTTTTGTACCTTTCTCTCCCTCCCTCTGATGTTTTGGAAGCTCTCTGTGGACCATGGCTTTTGCTGTAGGATGTGACTAAGAAAATGTCAGGTAAGACCTACTAGAACAGCTGAACTTTATTTGGGATTAATCAGAGTCACTTTAAATGATGGCAGGTGTGTACAAACTCCTATTTAACATGAGTTTGAATATGATTGCTTAATTCTCATCCCTAGTTATAAGAGGTGTGCATACTTGGCCCCCCTAAAAAATTTCAGTTTGTTTATCAATTGAGTTGTACAGTTTATAGGTCACATTAAAGAAACCTGACATTTTAACAGGGGTGTGTAGACTTTATATATCCACTGTAGCTGAATCTACAGGTTCATTCACATGGGCAGAATACACGCTGCATTTAGATGCAATCAGCACGTAGTTTTGTACTCATGCAACATTATAGTAATCAATGGGCTCATACACACAGCTACATACAACAATGGGCTTCTTTCACAAAGCGGTATGGAGCACCCTAAAAATTGCAGTAAAATACTGCTGAGCGTTTTTCAAAAAAATTTTGGGCATTCACAAAAAACACTACTAAAATACCGCATGAGTTATTTTATGAAGTTATGCGGTATTTTAGTAGTGACATGCGGTACTTTAACACATGGCGGTATCTGTCATATTTATTTACAGTAGTAAATATCACGTTGTTAAGGAACGGTCGGCCAGTAACTGTCATGGTTGTTACGGAGCGGGTTGCTGCCACGTCCTTAACAACCAATGAGTCATCAGCTTTCAGCGGGGTTCCCCGCTCACAGCTGAATGTAAAAAAAAGAATTGCCGGCAATGAAAAATGAAGAAAAAAACAGAGTGAGGGTCCCCCAATCCATACCAGGCCCTTTGAGTCTAGTATGGATTTTAAGGGGAACCACCACACCAACATTTTTAAAAATGGCATGGGGTTCCTCTCAAAATCCATTCCAGGCCCTTATCTGAGCATGCAGCCTGGCAGGTCAGGAAAGAGGGGACGAGCAAGTGCCCTGAACCATGGATCTACACTGGGGGGGACATTTCTATTTTAAGGACTAGTGAAAAAATGCCACCTGTCTACATTTTTTTTTTGGTAAATGAGTAGGGGTACTATGTACCCCTACTCATTTACATGGGGTGGGGCAGGATCTGGGGACCCCCTTGTTAAAAGGTCTGGTATGGAATTTGGGGGGGGCACCATTTTTGTTTTACATTTTTCATTGCCGGCAATTCCTTTCTTTACATTCAGCTGTCAGCAGGGAATCCCACTGACAGCTGATGATTCATTGGTTGTTAAGGACGTGGCTGCCATCTGCTCCTTAAAAACCATGAATACCTATTAAACACCTGCGGTCAGTGACCAAAAAATATTAACTCAATGACCAAGAATATCATCTGCTGTGTGTAACACCTAATGTGTTTGCATAAAAATTCAATAAATTATTGTTTACTGGTTGTTAAGGATGCCGGTGGTCACCCGCTCCTTAACAACCAGTACACATTCCCCAAATACTGCATGCCTCGACCACTACTTAACCACTTCAAAAAAGGGCACTTATACCTTCTTCCTGCCCAGACCAATTTTCAGCTTTCAGTGCTCTTACACTTTGAATGACAATTGCACGGTCATGCAACACTGTACTCATATGACATTTTATCCTTTTTTCACACAAATAGAGCTTTCTTTTGGTGGTATTTAATCACCACTGGGTTTTTTATTTTTTGCGATATAAGTGAAAAAGAGCGAAAATTTTGAAATTATAATATATAATATAATATATATTTTGATATTATAAAATTTTGCAAATAAGTAATTTTTGTTCATAAATTTGGACCACAATTTATACTGCTACATATCTTTGGTAAAAATAACCAAAATTAGTGTATATTTTTTGGTCTGTGTGAAAGTTATAGAGTCTACAAGCTATGGTGCAAATCATTAAAAATTGATCAGACCTGATGTACTGACGGCCTCATTTCTTGAGACCCTGAAATGTCAGGACAGTACAAATACCCCCCAAATTACCCCTTTTTGGAAAGTAGACAGTCCAGGGTATTTAGTAAGATGCATGGTGAGTTTTTTGAAGTTTTTTTTTTCCCACAATTCTTGGGAAAATTAAGAAATACATATTTTTTTTACCCCAAATTGTCATAATAACAAGTTATTTCTCACTCACAGCATAAGCATACTTATAATTACACTCCAAAATACATTATGCTACTCCTCCTGAGTATGTCGATACCACATATGTGAAACTTTTTCACGGCCTGACCACATAGAGAAGCCCAACATGCAGGGAGCACCATCAGGCGTTCTAGGAGCATAAATTATACTGTACATCTAATTTCAATCCTTCCTATCAATTTCATTCCTACCTATCAATCCTAACTACCCAGTCCTGGAGCACCGGGATAGTGGAATTATCCTTAAAATTACCCCATTTTGGATAGCAAACACCCCAATGTATAATCAATGATGCATTATGAGTCTTTTGAATATGTAATTTTTTTCCACAAGTTTTTGGAAAATGTGGAAAGAAAATAAAAACATATTTTTTCTTACACAAAGTTGTCAATTTATTCATAGCATGTACATAGTGTAAAAGTGTCCCTCGCTCTACTTGGAGTACCTAATGGAATGTATTTATCTATACAAAGTAAATAAATATATATAAAAATATATATAAATATAAAAAGTGAATGGTGATGTGAAATGAGTGTAACCAGCAGCAAAACCTGGTAGTGTTCACAATACACAAAATAAGACAAATAAAATGAAAGTGATCTTGCTGGTGCAAACAATGCTACAAGAAAAAACACAAAAAAATGTGTGTGCACACTGTGTATATAAATGTTCAAAAACAGTAGAGATAGTGATAAAAGTCCACAAAAATGGATGAATGAATCCGTGGGAACAAAGAGAAAAAAGGAAAAAAACAAAAGAATAAAACCACAATGTGGCAGGTATAAAATAAGAGAGAGACCACAGATGAGGGGCTGGGTAAGTGTATAGCATTTAATTGTCCACAGATGAACTCCACATGTTCTCTCTTCATACACCAGTCTCTCAGGACTCTCACCTTATAGGAATGAAGTAAATCACATCAAGAAAGGAAAGATGGAATCTTCACAGTATCCCATTGAGGCTATTTGGAACTTCATCCACTGCTAATGGAACCAAAAATGCTTCTCCAGTTATGTAAACACTCCACTGAACCGTCCTAGTTTGCTCCAGTATAATACCAGCACAGAGTAGTGGGGGAAGAGAGAAGAAAAGCCTCCAATGGTGTAGTATATTAGAAAACTCTGGGGTTTTATTTAAATAACAAAAGATGGACTCTTAAATTGGCAACATTAAAAACAAGCAAAGAACAGTAACAGCGGCGTTCTAAGCACCTCCTCACATCACTTCCGGTGTGCGTCTGACTCCGGCCACTCCCTACGCGTTACGACACGTCATATGTCTTCATCTGGGGGGCTGGATTGGTGGTGTGCGGTATAGATTACTAACTAATTGGTCATGATAGAAACATGAACTACAAGAAAATGGCCACTATACATTAAGTACAAACAACCATTAAAATGGCCGCGATGTCTATATAGAGCGACCAACCAAAAAAATGGCCGCTCTACCATTTCCGGTCTCACGTCATTTAAACCAGGCCTGGACAACCAATTCTGTTCCCCACATGAAGACACGTGACGTGTCGTAACGCTTAGGGAGTGGCTGGAGTCAGACGCACACCGGAAGTGATGTGAGGAGGTGCTTAGAACACAGCTGTTGCTGTTCTTTGCTTGTTTTTAGAGTTGTTTTAGAGTTGATGTAAGAGTCCATGTTTTGTTATTTAAAACCCTGGAGTTTTTTAATATACTACACCATTGGAGGCTTTTCTTCTCTCTTCCCCCACTACTCTGTACTGGTATTATACCGGAGCAAACTAGGACGGTTCAGTGGAGTGTTTATTTACATAACTGGAGAAGCATTTTTGGTTCCATTCACAGTGAATGAAATTCCAAATAGCCTCAATGGGATACTGTGAAGATTCCATCTTTCCTTTCTTGATGTGATTTACCGGTACTTCATTCCTATAAGGTGAGAGTCCTGAGAGAATGGTGTATGAAGAGGGAACATGTGGTGTTCATCTATGGACAACTGAATGCTATAAACTTATCCAGCCCCTCATCTGTGGTCTCTCTCTTATTTTATACCCGCCACATAGTGGTTTTATTCTTTTGTTTTTTCCTTTTTTCTCTTTGTTCCCTCTTATTCATTGATCCATTTTTGTGGACTTTTATCACTATCTCTACTGTTTTTGCACATTTATATACACAGTGTGCACACACATTTTTTGTGTTTTTTCTTGTAGCATTGTTTGCACCGTCTGATTGAGACATTTTGCACTTTATCCATTTCATGTACTTTATGTAATTCTAGTGTACTTTTTATTGATGTATTGAGACACCGCGCGAGATCACTTTCATTTTATTTATAGCATGTACATAGCAAAAATTACACCCCAAAATACATTCTGCTACTTGTCCTGAGTACGAAGATACCACATGTGTGAGACTTTTGCACAGCCTGGCCACATACAGAGGCCCAACATGCAGGGAGCACCTTCAGGCGTTCTAGGGGCATAAATTATACATATAATTTCCTGATGACCTATCACACCTTTGAAGGCCCTAGAGCACCAAGACAGTGGAATTATCCACAAAATGACCCCACTTTGGAAAGCAAACACCCAACGTATTTTCAAAAACAAATATAAACCTCTGATTGGGATTTTTAAGGCAATGTAACAATGGATTGGAATAAAAAAAATATTTATTGATGCAAATATTAATATAAATTCATAATATACATAAGTCAAATTTCATGATCATTTTAGATAAAAAATACAGTGCATGATACTAGAAAAATATTTTTTCTAATATCACGCACTGTATTTTTTATCTAAAATGATCATGAAATTTGACTTATGTATATTATGAATTTATGTTTCATATTTGTTTTTGAAATGACTCAAGGGATGATGGCAATGACACATCTAACCATCTGAGTCAACTTTATCTGCTCAACACCCCAACGTATATTCTTTAATGAGTCTTTTGAACATGTCATTTTTTCCCAAAAGTTTTTGAAAAACGTGGAAAGAAAATAAAAACTTAATAGAGACAGAGAGGTTTTTGGGGGGGGATTTTTTAGGTGCTGAGATGTTGAAGACAAAAATTGATCAAAAAAGTAGATAATTTTATTAAATAGACACAAATAATGAATAAAAAGTTTGTTCATTGATAAACAAATATTACCATCAATACAGCTTGTTTAAGAGTAAAACCATGATATGGCAGTATCTTATCGTGTAGAAGGTGACAATATTGAAGTTATCCTGACATGTTTCGCCACCATGGGCTTCCTCTGGGGATATATTTAGTAACACGGTATACGTCACCGATTTCAACTCCCAGAGGCTCTAGGTGTCAGCCAGGGCCAAAGTTATAGGCTTCAAGGGGCACACACACAGAGCAGCACACAAAGGCCCAATTGGGCCAAGTACACAAGCTGTAAATGTGCAGCCAATTCAAGGCTGTCATGTAGTGTTTAAAAACCACTGATTGCCAAGTATTAAGCAGATAAAAAGAAAAGGGATAATACAGGTCTCCAGCGAATAAAGGTCACCCTTGATGAAAACCTAGGGGCATAAATTACACATATAATTTCCTGATGACCTATCACACCTTTGAAGGCCCTGGAGCATCAGGACAGTGGAATTACCCACAAAATGACCCCGTTTTGGAAAGCAAACACCCCAACGTATATTCTTTGAGGCATAATGAGTCTTTCAAATATGTCATTTCTTTCCAAAAGTTTTTGGAAAACATGGAAAGAAAATGAAAACTTTTTTTTTTTTTTTTTTTTTTTACACAAAGTTATCAATTTATAAGATTTTTCTAACATATAGCATGTACATAGGAAAAATTACACCCCAAAAAACATTCTGCTACTGCTCCTGAGTATGCTGATACCACATGTGTGAGGAAGCACCATCAGGCGTTCTAGGAGCATAAATTACACATTTAGTTTCCTGACAACCTATTAAACTTTTGAAGGTCTTGGAGCACCAGGACAATGGAAACACCCACAAAATGACCCAATTTTGAAAAGCAAACACCCCTATATTTTATGAGGCATGGGCTGGTGACAGGTACTCGGGTACTCTGATGAGCTGGTGACAGGTACTCGGGTACTCTCATGAGCTGGAGATAGGTACTCGAGTACACTGATGGGCTGGTGACAGGTACTCGGGTACTCTGATGGGCTACTGACAGGTACTCAGATGGGCTGGTGACAGGTACTCGGGTATTCTCATGAGCTGGAGATAGGTACTTGAGTACTCTGATGGGCTGGTGACAGGTACTTGGGTATGCTGATAAACTGGAGACAGGTACTCGGTACTCTGATGGGCTGGTGACAGGTACTCGGGTACTCTGATGGGCTGGTGATCGGTACTCGGGTACTCTGAAGGGCTGGTGACAGGTACTCGGATACTCTGATGGGCTGGTGACAGGTACTCGGGTACTCTGATGGGCTTGTGATAAGTACTCGAGTACTCTGATGGAAGCAGTAGTCACAGGGACAGCTAGCACTGGAACTTTCTATATTTTTGCTACACCATAGGGGCCCATGGCCCCTGCCTGCAACGGACATCTGCTTTAGGCCTGGCCTGAGCCAGTTTCAAGCCTACCAGTGCTACCTAGTCCGGGTAGTGCAAGCAAGTGATGTGCTGGAGGATTAAGGAATGATAGTCTGCAAGCAAGGAAGTGCAGGAGGAGAAAAAGAGATTGTATATACCATGGTGTATATAGTTGGTTCCAATACTGACTGTCAATTATCTTGGCATCTCATAAATTCCCTATCCCTATCCAAGTTAAATTGCCCTCAATAAAATACAAAAAAACAAGTGCAAGGACACATAATATATATATACACATTATATATATATATATACACACATAATATATATATATATATATATATTATGTGTGTGTATATATATATATATATATATATATATATATACACACACACACACACTATATTACCAAAAGTATTGGGACACATGAACTTTAATGGCATCCCAGTCTTAGTCTATAGGGTTCAATATCGAGTTAGACCACCCTTTGCAGCTATAACAGCTTCAACTCTTCTAGGAAAGCTGTCCAAAAGGTTTAGGAGTGTGTCAATGGAAATGTTTTACCATTCTTCCAGAAGTGCATTTGTGAGGTCAGGCACTGATGTGGATGAGAAGGTCTGGCTCACAGTCTCCGCTCTAATTCATTCCAAAGGTGTTATATCTTTTGGGTTGGGATTTTGAGATTGGGATGCCATTAAAGTTCATGTGCATGTAAAGCCAGGCATCCCAATACTTTTGGTAATATAGTGTATATACACTGAGTAAAATTATAAAGGCCACTCTAAAATGTGCAATTTTTTCACGCAGCACAATGCCCCAGATGTCATAAGTTTTGAGGGAGCGTGCAATTGGCATGCTGAGAGCAGGAATATCCACGAGAGCTGTTGCCCTTGAATTGAATGTTCATTTCTCTACCATAAGCCGTCTCCAAAGGTGTTTCAGAGAATTTGGCAGTACATCCAACCGGCCTCACAACCGGAGACCACGTGCAACCACACCAGCCCAGGACCTCCACATCCAGCATCTTCACCTCCAAGATCATCTGAGACCAGCCACCCGGACAGCTACTGCAACAATCGGTTTGCACGACCAAAGAATTTCTGCACAAACTGTTAGAAACGTCTCAGGGAAGCTCATCTGCATGCTCGTCATCCTCAGGGACTCACCATTTACCTGACTGCAGTTCATTGTCGTAACTGACTTGAGTGGGCAAATGCTCACATTTGATGGTGTCTGGCACTTTGGAGAGGTGTTCTCTTCACAGATGAATCCTGGTTTTCACTGTACAGGGCAGATGGCAGACAGCGTGTATGGCATTGTGTGGGTGAGCGGTTTGCTGATGTTAACATTGTGGATCGAGTGGCCCATGGTGGCGGTGGGGTTATGGTATGGGCAGGCATATGCAATGGACAATGAACACAGGTGCAGTTTATTGATGGCATTTCTGAATGGACAGAGATACCGTGATGAGATCCTGAGGCCCATTGTTGTGCCATTCATCCACGACCATCACCTCATGTTGCAGCATGATAATACACGGCCCCATGTTGCAATAGGGTTGCCACATCATCCCTTTAATCCAGGACACACATTAATTACTCAGGTTCTGTGGCTGATTAAGGTGGTAATCAAACTCACTTGGTGCCTTATCTGCATTAAATCAGCCTCAGAACCTGTGTAATTCATATGTGCCCTGGATTAAAGGGATGATGTGGCAACCCTTTGTTGCAAGGATCTGTACACAACTCCTGGAAGCTGAAAACATCCCAGTTCTTGCATGGCCAGCATACTCACCGGACATGTCACCCATTGAGCATGATTGGGATGATCTGGATCGGGGTATATGACAGTGTGTTTCAGTTCCTGCCAATATCCAGCAAGTTCGCACAGCCACTGAAGAGGAATGGATCAACATTCCACAGGCCACAATCAACAATCTGATCAACTCTATGCGAAGGAGATGTACTGCACTAGGTGAGGTAAATGGTGGACATACCAGATACTGACTGTTTTTCGGACCCCCCCTACCCCTCGACCCCCCAATACAGTAAAACTGAACTTTTTAGAGTGGCCTTTTTTTGTGGCCAGCCTAAGGCACACCTGTGCAATAATCATGCTGTCTAATCAGCATCTTGATATGCCACACATGTGAGGTGGATGGATTATCTTGGCAAAGGAGAAGTGCTAACTAACACAGATTTAGACAGATTTGTGAACAATATTTGAGAGAAATAGGTCTTTTGTATACATAGAAAAA
This sequence comes from Aquarana catesbeiana, assembly GCF_042186555.1. NCBI lineage: Eukaryota > Metazoa > Chordata > Amphibia > Anura > Ranidae > Aquarana > Aquarana catesbeiana. The sequence continues at coordinate 79,951,129 of NC_133326.1, read as the reverse complement.
GTCATTTATAATTTTGCTCAGTGTATATAGCTTATGTTGCTTGGAAACATAGAGATGTGGTACTGTAGTACATTATAGCTGAATAAAAAGCATGTGTACAGATCTGGTAGCTATTTTTCACCTTCTACAGAAAGTGTCTGGTTCCCCCTTTTTTATGGATGTGTCTTTTCTGTGTCCTCCTCATACAGTCAGGCTTATCACCTGTAATCTTCTTTATTTTTAATTGTGCAATCTATCAAGCAACATAAAATTATATACAATATTGGAAATATTTTCAGTCATGTTACAATAGAACCCTACCTGTGCCTTATCAGAAAATAATACAAACACAGTTTTTTTTTTACATTGGTCATGCTGTTTCTGCCTGGGGTAAAATATACAGGTGGATGGAACAAGGAAATCCTGAAAGGATGATCACAGAAAAGGATTGGGTCAACGGTGCTCTTTACTGCTGCAGGGCAACTTTCACTCTGATGCAAGGAAACTCCATAAAAATGGAGGCTACTTTACAGAAGCACCATCCCCAAAAGCCCTTGAACTGCAGGATAGAACTCTACTCTTTGCTCTTGTGTCATAAGCATGGCAGTCTGCAAAAATAACACAGATTTCTAAAGATCATTTAATTCCATGGCACTGACACATGCCACAGGCATTCTGGATACACAAGAGCTCAGCAGACCTCATGTTGTTGATCTCATTCTGCAATGCTTACAGAACTTTTCTAGTGTCTCTCCACCGTGTACTTCACTAGGAGATTTAAACTGACACTAAACTTAGGTTTATTAAACAAATTATAAATATTTTTTTAAACAATCTTTTTATTGAATTTTTGCACTGGAAAACTATACATTTAACTACTTCAGCCCTGGAAGGATTTACCCCCTTCCTGACTAGAGCACTTTTTACAATTTGGCACTGCGTCGCTTTAACTGCTAATTGCGCGGTCATGCAATGCTGTACCCAAACAAAATGTGCGTCCTTTTCTTCCCACAAATAGAGCTTTCTTTTGATGGTATTTGATCACCTCTGCCATTTTTATTTTTTGCGCTATAAATGGAAAAAGACCGAAAATTTTGAAAAAAAATGATATTTTCTACTTTTTGTTATGAAAAATATCCAATTAACTCAATTTTAGTCATACATTTAGGCCAAAATGTATTCGGCCACATGTGTTTGGTAAAAAAAATGTCAATAAGTGTATATTTATTGGTTTGCGCAAAAGTTATAGCGTCTACAAACTAGGGTACATTTTCTGGAATTTACACAGCTTTTAGTTTGCCTATGTCATTTCTTGAGGTGCTAAAATGGCAGGGCAGTACAAAACCCCCACAAATGACCCCATTTTGGAAAGTAGACACCCCAAGGAAATTGCTGAGAGGCATGTTGAGCCCATTGAGTATTAATTTTTTTTGTCCCAAGTGATTGAATAATGACAAAAAAAATTACAAAAAGTTGTCACTAAATGATATATTGCTCACACAGGCCATGGGCATATGTGGAATTGCACCCCAAAATACATTCAGCTGCTTCTCCTGAGTACGGGGATACCACATGTGTGGGACTTTTTGGGAGCCTAGCCACGTACTGGGCCCTGAAAACCAATCACCGCCTTCAGGATTTCTAAGGGCGTAAATTTTTGATTTCACTCCTCACTACCTATCACAGTTTTGAAGGCCATAAAATGCCCAGATGGCACAACCCCCCCCAAATGACCCCATTTTGGAAAGTAGACACCCCAATCTATTTTCTGAGAGGCATGTTGAGTCCATGGAATATTTTATATTTTGACACAAGTTGCGGGAAAGTGACACATTTTTATTTTTTTTTTTTTGCACAAAGTTGTCACTAAATGATAAATTGCTCACACAGGCCATAGGCATATGTGGAATTGCACCCCAAAATACATTTAGCTGCTTCTCCTGAGTATGGGGATACCACATGTGTGGGACTTTTTGGGAGCCTAGCCGCGTACGGGGCCCCGAAAACCAATCTCTGCCTTCAGGATTTCTAAGGGTGTAAATTTTTGATTTCACTCTTCACTGCCTATCACAGTTTCGGAGGCCATGGAATGCCCAGGTGGCACAACCCCCCCCCCCCCAAATGACCCCATTTTGGAAAGTAGACACCCCAAGCTATTTGCTGAGAGGCATGGTGAGTATTTTGCAGCTCTCATTTGTTTTTGAAAATGAAGAAAGACAAGAAAAAACATTTTTTTTCTTTTTTCAATTTTCAAAACTTTGTGACAAAAAGTGAGGATTGCAAAATACTCATTATACCTCTCAGCAAATAGCTTGGGGTGTCTACTTTCCAAAATGGGGTCATTTGGGGGGGGTTGTGCCACCTGGGCATTCCATGGCCTCCGAAACTGTGATAGGCAGTGAAGAGTGAAATCAAAAATTTACGCCCTTAGAAAGCCTGAAGTCCCGTACGCGGCTAGGCTCCCAAAAAGTCTCACACATGTGGTATCCCCGTACTCAGGAGAAGCAACAGAATGTATTTTGGGGTGTAATTTCACATATTCCCATGGCATGTTTGAGCAATATATCATTTAGTGACAACTTTGTGCAAAAAAAAAAAAAATGTCTCTTTCCCGCAACTTGTGTCACAATATAAAATATTCCATGGACTCAACATGCTTCTCAGGAAATAGCTTGGGGTGTCTACTTTCCAAAATGGGGTCATTTGGGGGGGGGGGTTTGAACTGTCCTGGCATTTTATGCACAACATTTAGAAGCTTATGTCACACATCACCCACTCTTCTAACCACTTGAAGACAAAGCCCTTTCTGACACTTTTTGTTTACATGAAAAAATTTTTTTTTTTTGCAAGAAAATTACTTTGAACCCCCAAACATTATATATTTTTTTAAAGCAAATGCCCTACAAATTAAAATGGTGGGTTTTTTAATTTTTTCACACAGTATTTGCGCAGTGATTTTTCAAACACATTTTTTGGGGAAAAAACACACTTTTTTAAATTTTAATGCACTAAAACACACTATATTGCCCAAATGTTTGATGAAATAAAAAAGATGATCTTAGGCCGAGTACATGGATACCAAACATGAAATGCTTTAAAATTGCGCACAAACGTGCAGTGGCAACAAAATAAATACATTTTTAAAAGCCTTTAAAAGCCTTTACAGGTTACCACTTTAGATTTACAGAGGAGGTCTACTGCTAAAATTACTACCCTCGATCTGACCTTCGTGGTGATACCTCACATGCATGGTGCATGGTGCAATTGCTGTTTACATTTTACGCCAAACCAACACTTGCATTCGCCTTAGCGCGAGAGCAGGGGGGGACAGGGGTGCTTTTTTTTTTTTCTTTATTATTTTTTTGCTTTTTTATCTTATTTTTAAACTGTTCCTTTCATTTTTTTTTTAAATCATTTTTTTTGTTATCTCAGGGAATGTAAATATCCCCTATGATAGCAATAGGTAATGACAGGTACTCTTTTTTGAAAAAATTGGGGTCTATTAGACCCTAGATCTCTCCTCTGCCCTCAAAGCATCTGACCACACCAAGATCGGTGTGATAAAATGCTTTCCCAATTTCCCAATGGCGCTGTTTACATCCGGCGAAATCTAAGTCATGAAATGCTCGTAGCTTCCGGTTTCTTAGGCCATAGAGACGTTTGGAGCCACTCTGGTCTCTGATCAGCTCTATGGTCAACTGGCTGAATAACCGGCTGCATTCTCAGGTTCCCTGTTGAGACAGGAGAGCCAGAGAAAAACACGGAAGACGGTGGGGGGGGGGCATTCCCTCCCACTGCTTGTAAAAGCAGTCTAGAGGCTAATTAGCTGCTAGGATTGCTTTTACATGAAAGTCGAACGCTGGCTGAAAAGAATGATACCAAGATGATACCTAAAGCTGCAACAACTTAATGGTAAATCCAGAATAGTGGCCAAAATCAGCAATGAGTGATATGACTTTAGATAGTGAGTTGTCCACGTCCCCCAAAAAGAGGAGCATGTCATCAGCGTAGAGCATGATTTTCTCATGCAATCTGCTTTAGCGAAATCCTTCAACTTGTGGGCAGTCGCGCACCTGGGCAGCGAGGGGCTTAATGGCAAGTGTAAAGAGCAGAGGGGACAGGGGACATCCCTGCCTAGTCCCCCTGCTCAGTGCAAACGCAGGAGACATCCTGTCAAACATGCATACGGCTGCTTGTGGAGAGCGTGTACAATAATTGTGTCCACGCAATAAATCTAGGACCAAAGCCAAATTTGGACAATATAGCCCAGAGATAGCTCCAAATGACACTGTTGAATGCCTTATTGGAATCTATTGTTGATTGCTCCCCCCCAATACTCACCTGAGCCCTCTCCCAATCCAGCGATGTGCAAGGAAGCCTTTGCTGTCCTGGCTTTCCCTCTCCTCATTGGCTGAGACACAGCAGCAGGAGCCATTGACTCACCCCTCCATTGAATCACAGCCAATGAGGAGAGAGTGGGGGGTGATGCCAAGCTGCAGCTCCATGTATCTTGTGGATGCATAGAGCAGGGCTTGGGAGTGAGCACGCACCAGTGCCCCCATAGCAAATGGCTTGCTATTGGGGGCACTGGTCAAGGGGGAGGAGCCAGGAGCACCAGGAGGCGACCCGAGAAGAGGAAGATTGGGCCTACTCTGTGCAAAACTATGGCATAGAGCAGATAAGTGTTTGTGTTTGTTTCTTTTTTTTTTTTTTAAAGCTGAAGCTTTAATACCACTTTAACACGCTTCACTCAAAAAATTGTGTGAACATTTGAAACAGAAAAGGGGACACTCAAATGAGCACAGACAAAACGGCTGCGCACCCCAAAAATTGCACATGGAAAACGGGAAACCCCCCTCACGGGGCTTTAATGCAGCCAATGATGTGGTGTAACACAATGCGAAGTAGATAGATAGTCAAAAGTATTTTTATTAGTACAAAAAGTATGGATAATAAATCCTGACATTAAAAAGTCAGGACATGAGCTGGAGTACAAATTTGATAAAAAACAATACCCATGACAGGTGGCATTGTACAATAAAATAAACCATAGGCAACAAAGGTGTAATGGCACAAAGTTAAAATGTAGAAATACTGACGCGTTTCGACCCCAATGTGTCATCTTCAGAGGATAGATATATAACAACTGTAGGGATATAAACATGCATCAAAAAGTCTTTTCAAACCAAAACAAAATAAGAAAATATATATTTATATATGCATGAGCAAATCCATATAATACATCATTACCAGTTATGTTGCACTCAATGATTATAAGCGGCCATGGTATGAAGGAGTTGCTCTCCCGTATATCCTTAGTTTCCCAGAAAAGTGGGCCGGTCCCATGGGGAGCAGATATCGATCACGCGTGCCTTACGAGGGGTCACACATGGATGACCCCCAGGGGTTGGAGGAGAGGAGGGGCGTGCACTGCACCTGCGATAAAGTAATAATTGTACTAAGTAAAGGATTCAAACAAAAAAGTTTTTCCTCCCAGGGCAATAGGAGAGGGAAGCATGGTATAATGATTTTTAGAATATAAACAAGCATGAGTTGGGAGTGGGTCCATAAATACAACACACAGAGAACGTAGTGAAGATGGAGTGAGGGAAGAAAGGGAAGGAATGGTAGGGGAGGAAAGAGGGGGGTAGGAAGAAAAAAAAAGGGGGGGGGGGGAACGGGGGAGGAAAGAGGGAGTGTGGAGGGAATGGGGAGGGAAAGCAAAGGAAGAAAAGAAAAGGAAAGAGGGGAGGGAAAACCGGAGAGGTGAATGAAAGGACCGTGAGGAATCATATGTGATTGGGGGGAAAAAAGGCCATGAATGACAGAAAAATGTGTGTGTATGTATATGGACCGACTCCCATCATGAAGGGTATTGGTAATAGTTGTAAGTGTATACTGGTGAAGTGCCACAAAAAACAATCAGGTGTGGAGGAGACCCAGCAACAAGCGGGGGGAGGGGAAAAGGGGGGGGGGATGGGGACAAGGGGAGGGTAGGAGGCAAAAGTGAACACGTGACAGAGTGAAAAAAAAAAAAAGGAGAGGGCAAACCAAACGAACAAAACAAAACAAACAAAGCCAAACGATGCCAAGAGTGTGGAAAGTGTGGTGTGAGTGACACAGGGTGAAGGCGGGACAAATTACCTTGGGTGTAGGGTATAATCAATCAAATCAGAAAACAGAATAAGCAAATTTCTGAAACATTATAGGTGTATAGGGTCAAAAATGGCTAAATAGAGGTGGGGGGGTGAGATAAACTTAATGTGAACCACACAACAAAGGGGGCGGTTGAAAAGTACATGAATTCTTACCAATCAATTTATAGAGCTGCAGCACAGGAGCGTTCGGTGGGAACAGACATTACCACTGAGCCTCCCATGCCGCCAAAGTGATTTATAGAAAGACTAATTGCCCAAAAGGTGACGCAGGTGCAGGCACTAGTCCCCTACCATATCCAATCCCTCAGTGGGGGAGGGAGGAGCGACGCGGAGGCAGCGCTCCCAATGTGACCCCCCCGGCATTATGGAGGAGTAATCCTCCTGGATCTATCGTCACTTCCGCTGCAAATGCGCAGGCGCCGTGACGTCACGCGCACGCGCAGTAAATCGCTCGCGTGAGCACAGCGTCTGGAAGGGATCCGGAAAGCCGCTGGCAGGGAAGAGGATAGCGCCCAGTCTGGTGCTGCCACCAGGTGGGCGCTTTGGGAGAAGCAAGGGCCCTGCGTCTCCCCACCCTGCCAGGAAGGCAGGCGTGACACGGATCCACCCCCCTGAAGAGGGACATGGTCGACCTGGAACAGTAACCAAATGGTATCATAGTTACATAGTTACATAGTACATAGTTACAGAGTTACATAGTAGGTGAGGTTGAAAAAAGACACAAGTCCATCAATCCAACCTATGTGTGTGGTTATGTGTCAGTATTACATTGTATATCCCTGTATGTTGCGGTCATTCAGGTGATTATCTAATAGTTTCTTGAAGCTATCAATGCTCCCCGCTGAGACCACCGCCTGTGGAAGGGAATTCCACATCCTTGCCGCTCTTACAGTAAAGAATGCGTCCCAGCACAGAACCCTGGGGAACCCCACTACCCACTACTGACCATTCTGAGTACTCCCCATTTATCACCACCCTCTGAACTCGCCCTTGTAGCCAGTTTTCAATCCATGTACTCACCCTATGGTCCATGCCAACGGACCTTATTTTGTACAGTAAACGTTTATGGGGAACTGTGTCAAATGCTTTTGCAAAATCCAGATACACCACGTCTACGGGCCTTCCTTTATCTAGATGGCAACTCACCTCCTCATAGAAGGTTAATAGATTGGTTTGGCAAGAACGATTCTTCATGAATCCATGCTGATTAGTGCTAATGATACCGTTCTTATTACTAAAATCTTGTATATAGTCCCTTATCATCCCTTCCAAGAGTTTACATACTATTGATGTTAGGCTAACTGGTCTGTAATTCCCAGGGATGTATTTTGGGCCCTTTTTAAATATTGGTGCTACATTGGCTTTTCTCCAATCAGCTGGTACCATTCCAGTCAGTAGACTATCTGTAAAAATTAGGAACAACGGTCTGGCAATCACTTGACTGAGTTCCCTAAGTACCCTCGGATGCAAGCCATCTGGTCCCGGTGATTTATTAATGTTAAGTTTCTCAAGTCTAATTTTAATTCTGTCCTCTGTTAACCATGGAGGTGCTTCCTGTGTTGTGTCATGAGGATAAACACTGCAGTTTTGGTTACTGAAGCCCCCGGATTCACTCGTGAAGACTGAGGAGAAGAATAAATTCAATACCTTCGCTATCTCCCCATCCTTTGTAACCAGATGTCCTTCCTCATTCTTTATGGGGCCAATATGGTCTGTCCTCCTTTTTTACTGTTTACATACTTAAAGAATTTCTTGGGATTTTTTTTTGCTCTCCTCCACTATGTGTCTTTCATGTTCTATCTTAGCCATCCTAATTGCACCCTTACATTTCTTGTTGCATTCTTTATAAAGTCTGAATGCTGAGGATGATCCCTCAACCTTGTATTTTTTGAAGGCCTTCTCCTTTGCTTTTATATGCATTTTTACATTGGAGTTAAGCCATCCAGGATTTTTGTTCGCTCTTTTAAATTTATTACCCAATGGGATACATTGGCTAATGCCCTTATTTAATATGCTCTTAAAGCAAACCCATCTCTCCTCCGTATTCTTTGTTCCTAATATTTTATCCCAATTTATGCCTTTTAGCAAGGTTTGTAGTTTAGGGAAGTTGGCTCTTTTGAAATTCAGTTCAGTTCAATTGTTGTTAATTTGTCCATATATACACATTTATATCTGAGGGTTTTCTAATAAAGATAGTTAATTATATATATCAGTGGGTCCTCTTTGAAGAAACTGCTGTTGGGAATCTATTTCCAATATTTTTTTTGTATGCTGTTAGTTAAGTTCAGAGGATGATCCCACCGTGATATGTGATTCGTTCACGATTCACAATTTGGGATGATGATATACACAGGTGTCTACATTTGAGCAGGTATTAGGTAAACCGCTTAGGTAAGCTCATATACACCGGTGCACAATAGGCAATTTCAGTGGTCTTCATTTCCCCTTTTCAGTCTTTTGAAATTCAGTGTCTTTGTATTCCCTTTATGTTTCCTATTTGTGTGATTTATACTGAAACTAATTGACCTGTGATCGCTGTTACCTAAATTGCCCCGTATTTCCACATCCGTGATCAGGTCTGTATTGTTGGTAATCAGTAGATTCAGTAATGTTTTATTTCTAGTTGGTGCGTCTACCATCTGACCCATAAAATTGTCCTGCAAGACATTAAGGAACTGGCGAGCCTTAAATGAATGCGCGGTTCCCTCCGCCCAGTCTATGTCTGGATAATTAAAATCCCCCGTTATGCTAACACTTCCCATCCCTGCTGCTAATCCAATTTGTGATAGGAGATCCTTCTCCACTTCCTCCCTCAGGTTAGGGGGCCTATAGCATACTCCCAGTATTATTTTCCCCTTAGCTTCATCCCTTTGGAGCTCTACCCATAAGGATTCCACCTCCACCCTAGCTCCCTCAGTGATGTCATCTCTCACATTCACTTGTACATTATTCTTGATATATAGGCATACCCCTCCCCCTTTTTTACCCTCTCTATCCTTGCGGTATAGGGTATACCCTTGAATGTTTGCCAGCCAATCATGAGAGCTGTTGAACCAGGTCTCTGAAATTCCCACAAAATCCAAATCCTCCTTGTACAACAGTATCTCTAGTTCACCCATCTTGTCCGCCATGCTCCTGGCATTGGTGAACATGCCACATAGTTTAGACCGGTCGCATATTGTCCTAGTATTTGGTGTTTCGAGATTGCAACTAGGAATTGCTACTATACTCACCTTGTGTTTTTGTGCTTTGGTTAACCTACCACTAATGCCCCCAATACTACTCTCTGGAATATCTTCCGCTCTGGCTATCTCTGTCTCTGGACCCTCCCCCCCATCGCCTAGTTTAAAAACCCCTCTAACTTTTTGGCCATCTTCATTCCCAGCAGATCTGCACCCTCCTCATTTAGGTGCAGTCCATCCCTTCTATAGTACCGGTTACCGACTGAGAAGTCGGCCCAAACCTCCAGGAACCCAAACCCCTCCTTACTACACCAGCTCTTCAGCCACTTGTTTACTTCCCTAATCTCCCTCTGCCTTTCTGGTGTAGCTCCCAAGTCCCTAAAATCGTTCTTTAGGACACTCCATCTGCCTCTGACTTTGTCATTGGTGCCAACGTGTAACATGACAGCCGGGTCTTCCCCAGCCCCTCCCAGTAATCTGTCCACGAGATCCGTGATGTGCCGAACCCGAGCGCCCGGTAGACAACATACTGTTCGGCGCTTCAGGTCTTGGTTACAGATTGCCCTCTCTGTCCTTCTAAGAATTGAGTCCCCTACCACCAGAATCTGTCTTTCCTTTCCCTTTGCTTCCCCCCCCCCACTCTCACTGGAGGAGTTCTTCCCCCGGCAGCTAGGAGAGCCCCTCAGCTCCAGCAGTGCTGGTCCCTGACTGGTTTCACCAATGTCACTCAATGGAGCGTACATATTGGGATGCTCCAGTCCTGGATCGGCCTCCCTGGCACTTCCCCCTCTACCCCTCCTGACTGTCACCCATCTACTCTTTGCTAGTGCCTGCACCTCTTTGTCTCCACCCGCCTCTGTGCTGGCCCCTGCCGGCACCTGCCGTGTACTTTCCTGGTTCTCCTTTAGTATGGAGGGACTTCTCAGTGCTGACAGTTGCTTCCCCAGATTCAGAACCTGGACTTCCAGGGAAACAATGTGCTTACATTTTGCACAGCAGTATTTGCCCTCGATCGGATGATCAAGGAACGCATACATGCAGCAAGACGTACAAAGAGTCGCCTCTCCACACCCGCCGGGCATCGTACCTATTAAATTTAGTGAGGATTTGAGGATTTTACCCTGTACAAATTACCTAACAGCTAGCTTCCTGGCACTAATACTCAAGACAATACACAGGTACACAACAAGACAATACACAGGTACTCACAGACCTACGTGCAATCGCAGAACAGTCGCAGACCTACGTGCACTCGCAATACAGTACACAATACACAAGTACTAACGATCCACACACACTACTCAGAAAACACTCAGGTACTCACACTACACAGGTACTATGACCCCTGTTATAACCTCCTGTTTTAAACTCTGGTTTTTAACTCACCACTTAGACCAGTTCCACTTGGACTTAGTTCCACAGCCTCACACTGAGCAGGCTCAGAATGAGTCCTACACACAGTTATATATATCCATACAGTTATATATCCATGCTGGGAGATGAAAGGCAGGAGAGGCGAAGTCCATTGAAGTTGTTAATAGACCATAATAGAATGTTAGTCTTCTATATATGGAATATGGAGGGTCATCTGTTGGCTATAACACATATAAAATTTATACACAATCACTGTCAAGGTACAATTAGTTAGATTACTAGCGAAACATAACGCAATAGATCATATTAAAAGAAACTGTGAACTGGCTTGCGTGCACCGGGACTGGGCGCTATACACCTATAATGTTTCAGAAATTTGCTTATTCTGTTTTCTGATTCGATTGATTGTACCCTACACCCAAGGTAATTTGTCCTGCCTTCACCCTGTGTCACTCACACCACACTTTCCACACTCTTGGCATCGTTTGGCTTTGTATGTTATGTTTTGTTCGTTTGGTTTGCCCTCTCCCTTTTTTTTTTCACTCTGTCACATGTTCACTTTTGCCTCCCACCCCCCCTTGTCCCCATCCCCCCCCCCTTCCCCCCCCCCCCCCCCGGCTTGTCGCTGGGTCTCCTCCACACCTGATTGTTTTTGTGGCACTTCACCAGTATACACTTACAACTATTGCCAATACCCTTCATGATGGGAGTTGGTCCATATACATACACACACTCCCTCTTTCCTCCCCCGTTCCCCCCCTTTTTTTTTTCTTCCTACCCCCCTCTTTCCTCCCCTACCATTCCTTCCCTTTCTTCCCTCACTCCATCTTCACTACATTCTCTGTGTGTTGTATTTATGGACCCACTCCCAACTCATGCTTGTTTATATTCTAAAAATCATTATACCATGCTACCCTCTCCTATTGCCCTGGGAAAAAGTTTTTTGTTTGAATCCTTTACTTAGTACAATTGTTACTTTATCGCAGGTGCAGTGCACGCCCCTCCTCTCCTCCAACCCCTGGGGGTCATCCATGTGTGATCCCTCGTAAGGCACGCATGCTCAATATCTGCTCCCCATGGGACCGGCCCACTTTTATGGGAAACTAAGGATATACGGGAGGGCAACTCCTTCATACCATGGCCGCTTATAATAATTAAGTGCAACATATCTGGTAATGATGTATTATATGGATTTGCTCATGCATATATAAATATATATTTTCTTATTTTGTTTTGGTTTGAAAAGACTTTTTGATGCATGTTTATATCCCTACAGTTGTTATATATCTATCCTCTGAAGATGACCCATTGGGGTCGAAACGCGTCAGAATTTCTACTTTTTAACGTAATGCCATTACACCTTTGTTGCCTATGGTTTATTTTATTGTACACTGCCACCTGTCATGGGTATTGTTTTTTTTATCAAATTTGTACTCCAGCTCATGTCCTGACTTTTTAATGTCAGTATTTATTATCCATACTTTTTGTACTACCGTAATAAAAATACTTTTGACTATCTATCTACTTCGCATTGTGTTACACCACATCATTGGCTGCATTAAAGCCCCGTGAGGGGGGTTTCCCGTTTTCCATGTGCAATTTTTGGGGTGCGCAGCCATTTTGTCTGTGCTCATTTGAGTGTCCCCTTTTCTGTTGTAAATATTGGGTGGTTAAACACCCCTCCCCCGCTGTTTCTGACACTCGAGTTAAGACATGAACTGTGAACTGTTCTTTGTGTTCTGTATATAACCCTGGCCTTTTTCCTTTGCTGAATTTACCTTTATTGTATTAAGGCTGTGATTTTTCACTCAGGATGAGTAAATTTATAAGTGCAGACTGGGCTAGCTTGATGTCCCAATACGAAAACTCCTATGAACAGGGAGACCAAAAAATATTACCCATTTCAACGATGTGATTTTGTATTCTCCAGCCTTATTAGCACAATACATAGGTACTTGCATTTTCGCCTAGTATAAATTACCTAGATCTTATAGGGATATTGCCTTGCACGCAAGCCAGTTCACAGTTTCTTTTAATATGATCTATTGCGTTATGTTTCGCTAGTAATCTATCTAATTGTACCTTGACAGTGATTGTGTATAAATTTTATATGTGTTATAGCCAACAGATTACACATGTGCAGGATGAAAAAATTTCAATTTCGGAAGATGATTTTATATATATATATATAAATAAATATATATATATATATATATATATATATATATATATATATATATATATATATATATATATATATATAATTTGTTTCTATTCTGTTCTATTGTTTTTCTGTTCTAGTCTTTTCTATTAGAATTCGATTTCATTCTATTTCATTCTGTCTCTGTATAACCATTTTCAGAAATTCAAATTTCGTATAGAATGAATTCGCATTCAAATAGAAAAGATTAGAATAAAATAGAAAATAATAAAAAAGAATAGAAAAACAATAGACCAGCATAGAAAAAAATAAAATAAAAAAAATAAAATATATATATATATATATATATATATATATATATATATATATATATATATATATATATATATAAAACCATCTTCCGAAATTTGAATTTCTTATAAAATTTATTTGAATAGAATAGAAAAGATTAGAATAGAGTGGAAGAGAAAAGACTAGAAAAACAATAGAACAGAATAGAATAAAATATATATATTATATTTTATTCTGTTTTGTTCTATTGTTTGTCTAGTCTATTATTTTCTATTCTAATCTTTTCTATTCAAATTCGAATTAATTCTATACGAAATTCCACTTTCAGAAGCCATCTTCCGAAATTCGAATTTCATATAGAATTAATCCAAATTCGAATAGAAAAGTTTAGAATAGAATAGAAGAGAATAGCATAGAAAAACAATGAAACAGAATAGAAAAAAAAAAAAAAATATATATATATATATATATATATATATATATATATATATATATATATATATATATATATATATATATATATATTTAAAACATCTTCCAAAATTTGAATTTCATATAGACCGAAATCAAATTTGAATATTAAAGATTAGAATAGAATAGAAAATAATAGAAAAGAATAGACTAGAAAAACAATAGAACAGAATAGAAGAAAATATTATATATATAAATATATATATATATATATATATATATATATATATATATATATATATATATATATATATTATATTTTCTTATATTTTCTTATATTCTGTTCTATTGTTTAGAAAAAATATTTTATATATATATATATATATATATATATATATATATATATATATATATTTTCTTATATTTTCTTCTATTCTGTTCTATTGTTTTTCTAGTCTATTCTTTTCTATTATTTTCTGTTCTAATCTTTTCTATTCAAATTCAAATTCATTCTATACGAAATTCAAACTTCAGAAGCCATGTTCCGAAATTCCAATTTCGTATAGAATGAATTTGAATCTGAATTGAAAAAACTATTATAGAATATAAAATAATAGAAAAGCATAAAAAAAAAAAAATAGAAGAGAATAATTTAAAAAAAAAATTGTATATATATATATATATATATATATATATATATATATATATATATATATATATATATATATGTATATATATATATATTCTATTGCTTTATTATTTTATATTCTATCTTATTGTTTTTTTTAGAAAAATGTTTTCTATTTTTTTCGAATTCGATTCGAATTTGTTTTCAAATTCGATTTGAATATGTTTTCGAATTCGATTCGAATTTGTCTTCGAATTTGATTCGAATATGTTTTCGAATTCAATTAAATTCGATTTGAATTTGTCTTCAAATTAGATTCGAATATGTTTTCAAATTCGATTCGAATATGTTTTCGAATTCGTTCGTTTTTTTTCGGATTCTTTTAAATTCTATCCTCATGACACAACACAGGAAGCACCTCCATGGTTAACAGAGGACGGAATTAAAATTAGACTTCAGAAACTTAACATTAATAAATCACCGGGACCAGATGGCTTGCATCCGAGGGTACTTAGGGAACTCAGTCAGGTGATTGCCAGACCGTTGTTCCTAATTTTTACAGACAGTCTATTGACTGGAAATGGTACCAGCTGATTGGAGAAAAGCCAATGTAGCACCAATATTTAAAAAAGGCCCAAAAAACATCCCTGGGAATTACAGACTAGTTAGTCTAACATCAATAATATGTAAACTCTTGGAGGGGATGATAAGGGACAATATACAAGATTTTAGTAATAAGAACGATATCATTAGCAGTAATCAGCATGGATTCATGAAGAATTGTTCTTGCCAAACCAATCTATTAACCTTCTATGAGGAGGTGAGTTGCCATCTAGATAAAGGAAGGCCCGTAGACGTGGTGTATCTGGATTTTGCAAAAGCATTTGACACAGTTCCCCATAAACGTTTACTGTACAAAATAAGGTCCGTTGGCACGGACCATAGGGTGAGTACATGGATTGAAAACTGGCTACAAGGGCGTGTTCAGAGGGTGGTGATAAATGGGGAGTACTCAGAATGGTCAGGGGTGGGTAGTGGGGTTCCCCAGGGTTCTGTGCTGGGACCAATCCTATTTAATTTGTTTATGTAATGTAATACTGACACATAATCACACACATAGGTTGGACTTGATGGACTTGTGTCTTTTTTCAACCTCACCTACTATGTAACTATGTAACTATGTACTTTTGTAATTAATGAAAAATTTGTCCGAATTTTGATTCAGAACGAAACGAAATGCACCTGCCTACAACAGATGACCCTCCATATTCCATATATAGAAGCCTAACATTCTATTATGGTCTAGTAACAACTTCAATGGACTTCCCCTCTCCTTCCTTTCATCTCCCAGTATGGATACCATTTGGTTACTGTTCCAGGTCGACCGTGTCCCTCTTCGAGGGGTGGATCCATGTCACGCCTGCCTTCCTGGCAGGGTGGGGAGAGGCAGGGCCCTTGCGTCTCCCAAAGCGCCCACCTGGTGGCAGCACCGGGACTAGGCGCTATCCTCTTCCCTGCCAGCGGCTTTCCGGATCACTTCCAGACGCCGTGCTCACGCACGCGCGATTTACTGCACGTGACGTCACGGCGCCTGCGCATTTGTGGCGGAAGTGACGGTAGATCCGGGAGGATTACTCCTCCGGAATGCCGGGGGGGTCACACAGGGAGCGCCGCCTCCGTGTCGCTCCTCCCCCCCACTAAGGGATTGGATACAGGAGAGGATTAGTGCCTGCACCTGCGTCACCTTTTGGGCAATTAGTCTTTCTATAAATCACTTCGGCGGCATGGGAGGTTCAGTGGTAATGTCTGTTCCCACCGGACGCTCCTGTGCTGCAGCTCTATAAATTGATTGGTAAGAATTCATGTACTTTTCAACCGCCCCCTTTGATGTGTGGTTCACATTAAGTTTATCTCACCCCCCACCTCTATTTAACCATTTTTGACCCTATACACCTATAATGTTTCAGAAATGTGCTTATTCTGTTTTCTGATTCGATTGATTGTACCCTACACCCAAGGTAATTTGTCCCGCCTTCACCCTGTGTCACTCACACCACACTTTCCACACTCTTGGCATCTTTTGGCTTTGTTTGTTTTGTTTTGTTCGTTTGGTTTGCCCTCTCCCTTTTTTTTTTTCACTCTGTCACGTGTTCACTTTTGCCTCCCACCCCCCCTTGTCCCCATTCCTCCCCCTTTTCCCCTCCCCCCCGGCTTGTTGCTGGGTCTCCTCCACACCTGATTGTTTTTGTGGAACTTCACCAGTATACACTTACAACTATTGCCAATACCCTTCATGATGGGAGTCGGTCCATATACATACACACACATTTTTCTGTCATCCATGGCCTTTTTTCCCCCCCAATCATGTATGATTCCTCATGGTCCTTTCATTCACCTCTCTTGTTTTCCCTCCCCTCTTTCCTTTTCTTTTCTTCCTTTGCTTTCCCTCACCATTCCTTCCACACTCCCTCTTTCCTCCCCCGTTCTCCCCCCCTCTTTTTTTTTTTTCTTCCTACCCCCCTCTTTCCTCCCCTACCTTTCCTTCCTTTTCTTCCCTCACTCCATCTTCGCTACATTCTCTGTGTGTTGTATTTATGGACCCACTCCCAACTCATGCTTGTTTATATTGTAAAAATCATTATACCATGCTACCCTCTCCTATTGCCCTGGGAAAAACTTTTTTGTTTGAATCCTTTACTTAGTACAATTGTTACTTTACCACAGGTGCAGTGCACGCCCCTCCTCTCCTCCAACCCCTGGGGGTCATCCATGTGTGAACCCTCGTAAGGCACGCGTGCTCGATATCTGCTCCCCATGGGACCGGCCCACTTTTCTGGGAAATCAAGGATATACGGGAGGGCAACTCCTTCATACCATGGCCGCTTATAATCATTAAGTGCAACATAACTGGTAATTATGTATTATATGGATTTGCTCATGCATATATAAATATATATTCTCTTATTTTGTTTTGGTTTGAAAAGACTTTTTGATGCATGTTTATATCCCTACAGTTGTTATATATCTATCCTCTGAAGATGACCCATTGGAGTCGAAACGCGTCAGTTTTCTACATTTTAACTTTGTGCCATTACACTTTTGTTGCCTATGGTTTATTTTATTGTACAATGCCACCTGTCATGGGTATTGTTTTTTATCAAATTTGTACTCCAGCTCATGTCCTGACTTTTTAATGTCAGGATTTATTATCCATACTTTTTGTACCAATAAAAATACTTTTGACTATCTATCTACTTCGCATTGTGTTACACCACATCATTGGCTGCATTAAAGCCCTGTGAGGGGGGTTTCCCGTTTTCCATTGTGTGAACATTTATTTTTACCATCCAATCAAGTGAAAAGCAAATTTCTGTTCATTTTTAATTTACCAAACTATAAAGTGCGTTAAACTACAAGGCAGCTTTGTTTGCATAGACTTTTTTCCTAAAAAGGTGAACTTAGCCTTTAGTTTGCATTGACACATGGTGCAGCTGATTTCCTAAATGAGTTAAAGGACTAAGTCACCTTTATCAAAAAACTGCCTATGCAGGTAAAGGATGTGTGTAGATAAAAATAACCTGTGAAGCTCTGACTAAAGGTGAATAATGCCCTTGCTATAGGTGTAGGCCATTTACTTACCTCCTGAAGCCTGACTGGAATACTTCCAGGACATTGCTAAGTGAGGCCTAGTCATCACTGTTCACCTCCACCATCACAGGAGTGAGCTCTCAAATCCTGAGCTCAGAGCTACTACATCAGGAGAGAGAAAGCATGTGAGGGGTTTGGAATCAGAGAAAAAAAGCTCACTCCTATGATAGTAAAGGTGAACAGTAACGACTAGGCCTCCTCTAGCAATGTCCTGGGAGTATTCCGGTCAGGCTTTATGAGGTACATAAATGGCCTACAACTATAGCAAGGGCGTTATTCAACGTTAGTCAGAACTGCACAGTTTGTTTTTATCTACAGACATCCCTCATTTGCAAAGGCAGCTCCTTTTGGTATAGGTAAACTAACCCTTTATGAATCTTAAATCAAAAAATTCTGTGAATATTTCTACCATCCAATTAAGTGAAAAGAAAATGTCTGTTCTCTTTTAATTACCTAATCATATGCAGATGCTTTTCAAATGAGTTTATAATTGAAGTCAGTAATCACACATTTTTTCAGTGACGATTCTCAACTCCTTTAATAAATCAGCCCATAACAGCACCCATTCCTCCCAATGTCTCAGATGAATGATGAGGTTTACCCCTTGCTATTTTTGTGTTTGAGACCTAAACATCACAGTCATACTGTCTACCAACTATCACTCTCAAAAAAAGCCATATTAAAGTGGTTGTAAACCTTAGACATGAACATTGAACAAAGCATACCCCTGTATATTATGTACTTGTCTCAATTAAGAGCACTTTAAGAAAAGAAGATGTTTGGGACTTTGGATGAGGTGCGCAGCTAACAATCGGTAAGATGAAACATAAACAGAATGGTAGTACATTGACACCAGAAAGGATTATGAAAACGTAATAATATATCATGAAAATTGCAAAGATACATATGATGAGACATGTACATCTCAATAAGTAAAATCATAACACATGAACATGCAGACATCCCAAGTGTCTCCTGCGAGGTGCGGGAGTCTCCCGCATTTTTGACTGCAGCTCCCTGACACCCGCAAGTGCTGGGGGATATCCCGGCTGAGCCTGTCACTCAGCCACAGACAGAAGACAGAGCAGCCCGAGTGGCCGCCGTGGCCGTACTCCAATCGGCCGCACGGCGCCAAATCCTCATGCACCCCGATTCCCGGATCATGCCATGGCTGTGACAGACAGAGTGAGTGAGTCAGACTATGCAGCTCAGTCTGTAAATGTCTGCCAGCACTAGTAGTGTGTCTGCAGCTGGGGGAACCCGCCCGGTGGCTGGATGTGATGACGTCTTCGCCAGGGAAGACCAGTCTGTGTGAGGAGGAGGACTGTAACAAATTCCTGCCTCCTAGATAGACAGAACACTGATCCATTGCCGGGACATTGATTCAGTGTGACATGTATCATAGGAGGCCGGACTTTGTTACATATATATTCGAAGGTCCGTGAAAGAGCTCTGTGTAATCAGGCTGAATTTCATTGGCATTGGTAAGGCTGCATTTCATTTGCACTGGTAAGGCTGCATTTCATTGGCATTGATCAGGCTGCATTTAATTGGCACTGGAAGGGCTGCATTTCATTGGCACTGATCAGGCTGCATTTCATTGGCACTGATCAGGCTGCATTTCGTGGGCACTGATAAGGCTGCATTACATTGGCACTAGTAAGGCTGCATTCAATGGGCGATGGTATGGTTGCATTTCATGGGCACTGGTAAGACTGCATTTCATGGGCACTGATCAGGCTGCTTTTCACATACTGACTCCTACCACCATGACCACTTTAAAATCACTGAAGTGCTCATGATGGTTAAAGTGTTCCTTTACTATCTCTCAGAAGAAGTCAACCTCTGTATACTTATTCCACTAGAGGATTTGATCATCCTCTAGTTGTGTTAAATTGGTGGGTGGAGGGTGCATGAGTTTGCACCTCCCTGAAATTAGTTTTTGCAGGTTGGGATTTCTGAACATGGGAATATAGAACTCAGAGATGGTTACATGAAAGTTTTAAATACTGTAGAAGCTAAATGCATAATAACAAATATTCATGTAAAATCAACATGTAGAGATACGGTTTGACACAAGAAATTACAGCCTAATTTCTTTGATGCATTTTGCGGAATACACTTCACTTCCTCAGGAGCAGGTGCAATCAAAGATACAAAAACAGCTCCGACTGTTACATGGGGTGCTAAGGGCCGAGGGCCATCTGGAGAATGTCCATCCCAGGAACTGAGGGATGGCTGTCCATGCTGACTGAGGGAGCAGTGCAAATCTCCATTGTGGGAACCATGACAGTAATATTGGCAGTCCACAAAAAATTATTTTGACACATATTGTATCCATAGTTCTGAGTGTAGTGCCGGTCAGTCAAGAAATAAGGTAAAGTGAGAGGAGCACTAAGTGCCATTTATGTGTGCTGACTAATTTCTCTGCTAACTGTATGAGTCACTTCTGACAAGTTTTTGAGAAAAAAGGTGACAGGGGAGGGAGCTCCAGCACACAGCTTGTGACTGACAGCCTCAGCTCTGTTCCAGTGTGCTGTGTGAAGGGGGGGTATTCCTTCCCTCCAATAAGCTCTCCATACTAGGCTCTGCAGAGTGTACCTTCAGCTCCCCGCCCCGTGCTTTGAGAATGCTGCAGATAAACAGGTGTAAAACTTATGTAGGAGGATTTGTTTCATCTCTGGTTATCACCTGTGGCTAGTTGTTTTACTGGGTATATTTAAGACTTTGCAACCACTTTAAATAAATAACATCAGTATATGCTGTTATATTTTATATTCATACCTCCCAACTTTTTGAGATGGGAACAAGGGACACCTATTAGCAAAAGAATGTAGAAGCTCTGTATTTTGACTCAGCTGACTATATTTTCCTATCCAATCTATATGCGGTGCTATCTTTAATGTTTCATGGAAACATGGTGCTGAATGACTAACAGGCTTGTTGTGGATCTATTGTTTCTCCTTGACTCAAGTCGCATGCTTGCATCACAGCATGCTGCATTTTTTTTTTTTTAATATATATTATCTCTATGATTGACAGTGCTACATCCAGAAATCAAACCTGTCCTGTTCACTAACTATCAGGAATACTTTCTAGCCAGAATTGCATTTATTTGTCTAAGATAACCAATGCTTTCTTTAACATTGTAAAGACTTAATGCAGCAACTCTATAGGCATATAGGGAGTCTGGAGGTTCATGGTTAAGCACAATACGGGTACCGACTTGTGCTACCAAGGTTTCCCGGAACTCACCTGCCTAAACATATGTAAGCATTATATATTGTCACACTTAATGACTTGAGATGATTGACACGTGTGGATGACTGGGATATGGCTGAGCTCATGGGCATGCGTTTTTAAGTGACAACGTTGTCAGTTTTTACCTTATGCAATCTCCTATTGTTTATGCTTTCCTTTCAGTGATTAAAATGTTTTTCTACTAATTGTTCTGATAAAGTTATATCAGGTTAAACTGCAGTTTGTTCCTTTTCCTTCACTGAAGGTAAGGACACCTTGGGTCCTATCCCCACTCCCCTTTTATTTTGACACCTATTAGCAAAAGAATGTAGGCATAGGACACACACCCTGCCATGCCCCCTTAAAGGAGAATTATATATAAAAAATGATTAATTAGTTAAGTGCTTTTTTACCACTACCATTCCTCTATGCTGGCTTTTGAAATTTACAAATGCAGCAATTTGGATGAAAAGTTTAGCACTGGGAAAAAGTGCATTTTATATACAACTATATAGATCAGACCAAAATGAGGGACAAATGAGGAGGAAGGAGGGACAGAGGGACTTTGTTCCAAATCAGGGACAGTCCCTCGAAATCAGGGACAGTTGAGAGCTATGCATATGTACAACATTATAATATCTCAAATCAAAATGGTATATCTTGCTCTTGATCTTAGCAAATATTTTACCAGCTTTCAAAGTCTGAATATTACTTATGTAGAAATCTGTCGGCTTGTCTATAGTGTTCAGTGAATCTACTAAAAGCTGCTGGTTACATTCATGAATATCAGTCACCAAACAGGCTTTAATATAGCAGGATTACAAATGTAGAATACAGTAAAATAATACAAATAGAGAGCCTTTGTGGGTTCTACCTCTTACTGATGGATATATGCATAACCAAAATAAATAAAGAAATGAATACATTGTAGATATAACTAAGGTACTGCCTTAGATCTAGGCCTTTCTGGACATTTTTTAGACATTGAAATTTGAAATGTATTAAAATGATCACGTTACCTGAAGGACAATTATTTTGCTTGAAACAGAACTTCAGGCAGACAGCAATATACACAGTATTAAAGTGATAATAAAGGTTCAAATCTTTTTAAAAAATAGAAAACATGTTATACTTTTCTGCTCTGTACAATGGTTTTGCAAAAAGCAGCCCTGATCCTCTTCTTCTCCCCCTGCCAGCACTCCTGGCTCCTCCCCCTTGACCAGTGCCCCCAAATAACAAGCTGCTTGCTATGAGGGCACTGGTGCGTGCCGTCCATAAGACACAGAGCCATGGCTCGCCACCATCCCACGCTCTCTCCTCATTGGCTCACTGGCTGTGATTGACAGCAGTGGTAGCCAATGGCTCCCAATGCTGTATCAGCCAATGAGGAGAGAGAGACCTGGGACAGCCGAAGCTCTTGTGCATATGACAGGAATGAGTAGCACATCAAAGGTTTTTTACCTTCATGCATAGAATACATGAAGGTAAAAAACCTTCAGCCTTTACAACCACTTTATTTAACTGTTTTACCTGCCAAAGGATTTGTGATTCTCAACAGTTAGTATGTACAGCCACGTTATACACTATTACTGCCAGGGGCAGCTTTATTACTTCCTGCAAACCTCCCAACTTTCTGAGATGGGAAATAGGGACACCTATTAGCAAAAAGTACACTTGCTTTACACTTGTTTGTGAAATTTACAAATGTACATGTTTAATAGAGGTCTATATATCAGAGCAAAATAAAAGACAATGGAGGAAGAAAGAGGGACAGAGGGACTTTGTTACAAAAGGGAGACAGTCCCTCCAAATTAGGGACAGTTGGGAGCTATGCTTTCTGGTTCTAATTTGATAGAAGTCATAATGCGAATGAATTGACCAATGAACAGGCTGGTATAAAAAATACATCTTTTGTCCAGGCAAAGACAAAATACATGTATTTCTTCAGTGTATATAGCTGTTATCCTGGAGTTTCACCCTAAAGTTTTACATTCCCCGTATGATATCTTCACTATGCTTCCAAGCTCAAAAATCTATGCAAGTAAAAACATTTTCAAAAGTTTTTTCATTTGCTGTAAAAATCAGTTGCTCTCTCACCCTGCCTTGCAGAAATAGGGTGCTGGATTCGTATTCTGCCAGTGCAATACACCAATAAAGACCATGGCTTCAAGTCACAAATTTAAGGTGTACAACATGCAGTCCATATGTCCTTATCTTACCACCTTTATTTCCAATGTAAACATGAAGGCCTAAAGGATTAGTTGACCTTTACCAAAAAAAAAACTGCCTATACAGATATTCAAAAGGAGGCGAGCAAAGGGGTGGGACTTTACATGAAGCACGTGTTAGCAAGAGAGTAATTTGGTGAACATATAGGAAATGTATTGATGATTATTACAGTAATACATACATATAATACTGGTAGCAATGGTAGGCGAGGTAATAACAATGAACATGGTAATAACATTGGTATCTCATGGTAAAAAGCAATATGTCTATACAGATAAGTGGAATCTGTAGACAAAAACAAACTGTGCAGCTTTGACCAAAGTTGAATAATGCCCTTGATATGTGTAGGCCATTTTCGTAACTCATGAAGCCTGACTGGAAAACTCCCAGGACATTGCTAAGGAAGTTGCTAAGTGACTCCTAGCTGTTACTGCTCACTTTCACTATCACAGGAGCAAGCTCTTTCTCTGGTTCATCCCCCTCACGTGTGCTTTCTCTTCCCTGACACAGTAGATCTGTGTGTCTTTAGATAAAAACAACCTGCACAGGCATGAAGCCTGACTGGAATGGGAAGTAGTGTCCGTATGCATGCAGCCCTGCTATGCATCAAAAAGATGTAGGTACTCTGCCTATCCCTGCATGCCAATCAATGTAGAATTGATCTTAATTACCTCTGGTTTTGTTAGCGTTTGAACTGGAAGTGATTATTTTAAAATTTGGCACAGCCATAGTGCCATTTGTAAATGTGGTGCTATTAGGAACTGTCTGAAACTGCCACACTTGTAGTAGGGGCTTTTTTAAAAGCCATACTGCCAAAAAAGTGGTGCATGTTATATTGAATTCCTCACAGTATCCTTTTAGCTCAGAGTTCCTAAGCAATTCACAAAGACATAGAGAATTTCCATGGCACGATGTGTCAAATATGCCATGCATCACAGTCCATTTAATGCAGCATGGTTGCCTAGTGGGTAACACTTACGTCTTGCAGCACTAGGGTCCTTGGTTTTTTACCCCAAACAGGACACTATCTATATGGAGTTTGCAGTGTGCTTGAGTTAGTTTCCTCCCATAATCCAAAAACATACTAGAAGGTTTATTGGCTCCTGTCTAAATTGATGCTACTAACTGTATGTGTTCATGTGACCTAGGAACCTTAGACTTGGGGGTGGGAGGGACTGATGTGAATGGGCAGTATGTAAAGTGCTGCGTAAATTGTCAGCACATATAAACACTAATAATAAATATGGATAATTTAATTTTTTTTCCAGTATGAAGCATCTGCTTTTGGATGTTGGTTTATTTTACCAGCATGTACAAATTAAGTCTTTTTCTATCTGACTGTTTAGCTCAACATACAAGTGCCCTGCTTTGGAAATGCTGTGTCCCTGGGTGTTTCGTGTTTCTGCAAACCATATGTTTTGATCCTTAAATGCCTACTATGGTCACCTGCAGTACATGGCTTGTTGTGGCGCTTGTAGAATTCCTGAATCTTCATTGACTGCATTTGATATATCTACCTTAGATCTTGGGAAGGCTTTTATTTATAAGTGGACAGCATCCCCTGAAGAAGTCCAGGTTGAGGGCGAAACATGTTGGCAACCAAATCAATCTTGCTGTAGCCATAAGGACTGTACTACACGTACTTGCTCTAAAACAGTTTTTAACCACTTCAGTACCCGCCCATAGTCATATAACGTCCACAGATGGGATCTCCCATCCTGGGTGGACGTCATATGACGTCCTGGGATTCACGGCCGTCTAGGGGGCGCGCGCGCACACGCCCGCCGCGTTCCTCGGGACCCGGTGCGTGTGCCCGACGGCCGCGATGTCCGCCGGGCACCCGCGATTGCCCGTTAACCGGGTCGGCATGTGGATCTGTGTGTGTAAACACACAGATCCACAGCCTGTCAGCTCTGAGGAGAGCGATCTGTGTTCCCAGAACGGAGGAACACTGATCGGTCTCCTCCCCTAGTGCGTCCCCTCCCCCTTCAGTTAGAATCATTCCCTAGGAAACATACTTAACCCCTCCCCTCCCCCTAGTGGTTAACCCCTTCACTGCCTGTCACATTTACACAGTAATCAATGCAATTTTATAGCATTGATCGCTGTATAAATGTGATTGGGCCCAAAAATGTGTCAAAAGTGTCCGATGTGTCTGCCATAATGTCGCAGTCACCAAAAAAAATCGCGATCGCCGCTAAAAAAATAAATTTTTTTTTTTTTTTTTTTAAATGCCATAAATCTATCCCGTATTTTGGAGACGCTATAACTTTTGCGCAAACCTATCAATATACGCTTATTGCGATTTTTTTTTACCAAAAATATGTAGAAGAATACGTACCGGCCAAAACTGAGGAAAAAATGTGTTTTTAAAAAAAAAAATTGGGATATTTATTATAGCAAAAAGTAAAAAATATTGTGTTTTTTTCAAAATTGTCGCTCTTCTTTTGTTTATAGCGCAAAAAGTAAAAACCGCAGAGGCGATCAAATACCACCAAAAAAAAGCTCTATTTGTGGTGAAAAAAGGACGTCAATTTTTTTTGGGTACAACGTCGCACGACCGCGCAATTGACGTTTAAAGTGCGACAGCGCTGAAAACTAAAAATTGGCCTGGGAAGGAAGGGGGTGAAATTGTCCTGTATTGAACCGGTTAAACACGTTTTTACCCATGTGAAAATAAAATGTTTTTCTTTTAAACATAACTCCTTGGATCTATTTAGTAGTATCTGTACCTTAAAAATCCCATAAATAGTTTAATACTTCCCCAATTATAAATACATTTAATAAGAGCAGTCCCTAGTTTTTAAACAAAAATAGCTCAGTATTTATTATTACAGATAATTACAGATTAGTACAGTGACAGTGTGAATTTTTGGCACTAATTACTGTATTTGTTTCACTGGTTGTCACAAAGTGTCAAAAGTGTCAGTTAGTGTCTGATTGTCAGCCACAATATTGCAGTCCCACTATAGGTTGCTGACCGCCGCCATTACTAGTATAACAAAAATAAATAAATAAAAACTCCATAAATATATCCCATAGTTTTAAGCTGTTATAACGTTTGCAAAAAAAAACATTTAATGTACGCTTATTGGGATTTTTTTTACCAAATGCATGTAACAGGATATATATGGACCTAAATTTATTAAGAAATTAGATTATTTCCATTTTTTATTGGATGTGTTTAATAGCAGAAAGTAATATATATATATATATATATATATATATATATATATATATGTATATATTTTTTTTATTTATATTAATTTTAATTGTTGGTTTTTCTTTGTTTAACGCAAAAAATAAAAAAAGTAGCAGTGGTCAAATACCACCAAAAGAAAGCTCTATTTGTGGGTAAAAAAATGACATATATATATATATATATATATATATATATATATATATATATATATATATATATATATATATATGTCATTTTTTTATATATATATATATATATATATATATATATATTAACGGGTGTATCAGTTGTTGTAAAGTCATATGTGTTAGTGAAAAAAGGATATATATATATATATATATATATATATATATATATATATATATATATATATATATATATATATATATATATATATAAGGAAATGCTATTCATTAGTCCCACATACGTGATGTGCAAAAAAAAAACTTCTGTAGAAAGTGCCTGAGATTCCAAGGTGACCACAGTGCTCAGCAAATCTGGTGACTCTTGTGCTCCCCCTCAAGGGTCCCCACTCACCAGCTCCCACTTCCCCTACAGGGGTGATAGACATATGTAGATAACCAGGGGGCTGGGCGCCCTCCAGCAGATACCTGGCATGGTGTCCCCTGATATCTCATCCAGTCACTCCTCCAAGTCAGGATGTCCAAAGCTGATCTCCTAATCAGAGCTCTCCATTTGCAGTTTCCAGGAAAAAGTTCAATGAATTTCCAGGGATTGATCCTCACAAGAAAAGAGATAGGGCTCCCATAGTGCAGTATAAGGTAGGTTTATTTAAAAAATCAGAGTAAAAACAATAATAAGCTTCCCACCAAGTGGGAACAGCCCTTAAAAACCACCTAGTTAGATTCAGTTTGTGCCGGGGCCGGCTCCCAGCGTGCGATCCAACTGCGTTCCAGCTCCCTGCTAGCGTACCGGAAGTAGCGTGCGTGTATTTTTATGGTGTTGCATCTTATTTTTGGATGTAGGTATCTAATTTATTTTAAGGCACAGATGCTACACGCTGCTTCTTGATGTGTGTATTTACACCTGTCACATTATTGACATTGGTATTATAATGTCACATTTGACTATCCATCATTTTTGTTTTTAAGTAAGGTGTGGGTGGTATACCCCTGTGGGCTACAAAGTATTATTACCCCTCATTTCATTAGGGTAGCACCACTTACCCCATCTCTTTTTATTACCTCCAAGATCTTGTAGAGGAAGTTATTTTTTTCTTTTTTCAACAAATGAGTGTAATGTCTAATAGCGTGCATGAGTTAAAGTACAAACATCACACACCTGATATTGTGGTGCAAAATGTATCTTCTTTTAAAAAAAAAAAAAATTAGCCAGATCTTGCAGGTTTAAAACCTGTGATAACCCTGACAATGTACTCAGAGGCTTGTTGGATGAAAAATCGATGTATGTTACTGGCATAAAATGCCAAAACAAATATATATAGTAAATACAAACTATATATACAGCTATAGTTTAATATTCTGTTGTAGTTTAATCTGTGTACTACATATTGCATTACTTATTCCTTTTTAAAATGTGAAAAAAAAAAAAATTTTATGTATTTATTTTAACAACTAATTTCTGATCCTGTTCTGAATTGTGAAAGCTACATTCTTGTGCATTTGAAGTGTGCTTTTTGTGAATTTCTATATGGCGATCAAAATAAAAAAAAAAAACATTAAATAACGCCTAAAATGTACAAGAGCACCTGAATGTACAAAAGCTGTTAAAAAAAGATTGAGTTATATTTCATTTTCTATATGACATGAGACCCTCCAGCATAGTCTGCTGTGTGCTGTGTATTTTACATATTATTTATCTGCTTTTATAGATTGTGAGGCATAGAGGGAGCTGTAGACGTACAAAAGCTCTAGAAATGAGGCTTGCTTTTAAGAAACAACGCTACTTTAACATATATAAACACACATATACCTAGACTATTAGGATTAGAAAATGTGACCTGCCTGTATATGATTATGTGGGTGCGATTATGCAGAAACATGCTGTGTACATTAAAAGGAGATCTATGGCCACAGCATACACTTTGATTTTACAATATCAGCATTGTAATAACAATACAAACAATAGTTATATTTGACAATCCAATATCAGCTTACTTGAAAAATCTCCTTTCATGTTGTGAGTTGTGCCTTTCTGCTGGTCTTTCCACAATTTCCTAGATCTCCTGCATGCTTTACAGCTTCTCCTTTTCTGTTTAATTTCAATCTCCAAGGACTACATATCCCATGTAGGGTTACCACCTGTCCGGGATTCACCTGGACAGTCCGGGTTTTGAATCACGTGTCTGGGTTTCAGTCCGCCTGAAACCCAGACACATTGTTCAGACAGGAATATGGCTTGGAACAGGGCTTGACAGGAGGGTCAGGGGGCACTATGTGCGCCGCATTACTATTCTCTTTGGAGTGCCCAAAAGTGTCCCAGGTCTGTTGCAATCCTATAGAGTATACTAAAACAAAAAAAATGTACTGTGCTCCGCTAAAGTCTTCGGGTTTGGCTTGAAGAAAATTTGGCAACCCTAATGCCATGGTACTTCGCTGCCTGCAAGCAGTGGTTCCTGTACTTACTCTGCCTCCTGAAACTCCTCCCCTCAGAAGGCAGGGGTTCCATCAGATTAGGCAACCCATTTAAACTTGTAACTGAAGTGACGTTCCATCACGGCCATCTTGGTACACCCCGCACTCGCCCACAGCAAGCCTATGGTCTGAAGTCGCCAAGCGGACATCTTTTTACACCCACCCAAGTCTTGCATTTCACACTTATTTTTACCACTAAACTCAACTTATATCATCAAATACAGTATTTAGAAGTCCATGACACTGTTTTAGTGTCGAATTTTAAAAGCAGCGGTCTTCTGTCAGATTAGCAAAAGTGTGAGATCTGCAGGCTTGCCGCTGCTTTTAAAATTCAACATCAAAACAGTGTCACGTACTTCTAAATACTGTATTTGACGATATAAACTGAGTTTAGTGGTAAAAATAGGTGTGAAATGCAAGACTTCGGTGGGTGTAAAAAGATGTCTGCTTGGTGACTTCAGACTGTAAGCTTAGTGTGGGCGAGTGCGGGGTGTACCAAGATGGCCGTGATGGAATGTCACTTCAATTACGAAATCTGACGGGTCGCCTAATCTGACGGAACACAGGCTCTGTGAAATGTGTGATACAGCAGTGCCTATTCACAAGCCATAGTGACTATGTGCCACAGAATTCAAAGAAGTAAATGTGTGGGGATCTTCACAAAGCAAATTTACAAATGTCAAGATCGTTCAGATTAATAGGAATAGGCTAGAGAGAATAGCATGCCTCTTGTGCAATAAAAGCCCGTCTGCTGGCTGTTACAGCAGAACTTTAGTTCCACTTTAGGTTGGCCAAAGATGGTTGGAAATTCGGCCCGTACAGCAATGGCCAGCCAAATTTCAAACCAACTATGACCATTCCAGCTTCTGTCAAACAGGAATGTTGGAAAACTTGTGTCGATCAGCAGCTGCAGCTGACAGCCCCTGATCAGTGCATTCTGACAGTGGCAGAGTACTGTTGTCAGAATAAAATAGTTCAGCCAGTGGGCAGAACGAAAAACATAAATATTAAAATGGGGCAGCTTTAGTAAACAAACTCTACTACCCCAAGAGCAACTGAGTCGCATATGGGTCACAGTACACATACATTGGGATTTAGTATGCCAACAGCAATGGACATCTTTATGGTCATAATTAACCACTTGACCTCCAGAAGATTTACCCCCTTCATGGCCAGGCCATTTTTTGCGACATGGCACTTCATTATTTTAACTGACAATTGCACTGCCATGCAATGCTATATCCAAATAAATTTTATGTAATTTTTTTTACCACAAATAGAGCTTTCTTTTGGTGGTATTTAATCACCAAATCAACAAAAAAAGACAAACAATTTTGAAAAATAAAACTATATTTTTTACTTTCTGCTATAAAACATATCCAATAAAAAAAAAATTGAAAAAAATCAAATTTCTTCATAAATTTAGGCCAATATGTATGTGGAATATTTTTGGTTAAAAAAATCCCAGTAAGGGTATATAGATTTGTTTGTGCAAAAGTTATAGGGTCTACAGACTATGGGATATATATTGGAATTTTGTATTTATTTTTTTGTTATACTAGTAATGGCGGTGATCTGCGTTTTATACAGGGACTGCGATATTGTGGCAGACATTCTGACACTAACTGACACGTTTGACACTTTGTTGGAACCAGTGGCACTAGTACAGTAATCAGTGCTTAAAATATGCACTGCCTCTGTACTAATGACACTGGCTGGGAAAGGGGTTAAACAGCTAGGGCAATCAAAGGATTAAATGTGTGCCTAGCCAGTGTTTGTGTGTACTATGAGTAGTGCTTTTAATAAGGGAAGTGATGGATTTTATTCTCCGCTTTGCAGAGAAAGAAAATCACTGTGGGGACGGAGCTCTGCCTTGTTTACATAGTCCTATGTCTCTCCTCTGCAATTAGCGGGTGCAGGCAGACATCCATTGGCCGGCATCTGCTGATTGGCTTCTGCTGTGACAAATCCCAGCAGAAGCAGCGTGCAGGTGTTGCGCGCGTGCCCCCCCTACCTGGAAATGCGGAATCATGTATATATACGTGTTTCTACACAACGCAGCTGCCCAGTAGCACTGAATCTGCTATAGGGATTTCGGCAAGCGGTTAATTATGAATACATCTGCCTGTTTAAAACTAAATTTATTTTATGAATGGCTTACAAGCATGTTTTGTATTTTGTCATATTTTTGCTAGCTGGCCAAAACAAAGTACAGGGTGGACCATCAATTATTTTTGCTTGTTGATGAAAGGGTTCTTACACGTTTACCTGTAGCCCTCTATATACTCCTTCTGAAATTGTGGTTTCTCCAATCCTCATCTTTGCACAGCACAGAACCCAGTGGAGATCCTCTTTCACTTACAGCCAAGGTACAAGTGATTATTGGGCCCCATCCCTATGATAGAACTTCTGTAGTAGGACCATACTTAATGCACAACTAAAGTCTTCTGATTGACAGACTAAACAACTAATAAATCCGTTACTATGTGATGCATAAACCCCAAAAAGTAAAAAAATATTTCTTTACTCTCTTTGACTAAGCCAAATACTCCTTCATTTGTGTCTCACACATTCCCCCAACCAGACACTGCAGCTCACAGTGGGATGGTTTCAAGGGGCAGTGCTGTCAATCCAGAAAGTAGTGGGAAGGACTAGGTGTGGCCAGATGGTGATTGGCAAGCTGTGAATCAGCAGTGACACTGAAACATCTTCTCATTCTACTGTAATACAAGCAGGTACAGTCTACATTAGAGTGGAAACCTCTCTGAATTCAAGAGCAGTGCAACATGGTTGCCACTCCATCACAGGAAACTGTATTAGACGAACTTCATTAGCAGAATCAACAGATTGTTGATCTGACATATCCCAATTTACAGAAAAAGTATACATTTTCAAAAAAACTCTACCTTCCTCATTAAAGGAGAAGTATAGCCAAAGCTATTTCGACTATATTTCTCCTATAGGTCACAGGAGTGCAGTTAGTTCTGCACTCCTATGATCTGTTTTCAGCCAACAGTGGGCTGAAGCCCGCTGTCAGCTGATGTCACAGAGATGGTCCAGGCTCTGAAAAGATCTGACCATATGGTTAGGATCTACCCAGAAGCCTGGACCGGCATCTATCTCAGCCTCTTAGTGATCTGCTGAGAGCCTGGTCCACCCCTTCCATCTCTTCCACAGCCCAGGTCTTCAGTGAGTGGGGGGGGGGGGGGGGGGGGGCAGAGCAGAGAGCTGCTGACTGACAGTCCCTAGCTCTTTGCTCACAGAATGTTGAGAACTGAGTGATCAGCAGTCTTTGATCACTCAGTTTTCAATGCAGAGCCCGTGTTTGCCGGTCCACCGGCACTTACCCGATCGGTGGGCACATCGGGGATCATTGGGTAGGGGGACAGGCTGCAGCAAGCATCTTACATATCAATATAGAGAAGCATCTTACAGCATCTTCTGAGATCATGGCAGCTTCTCCCCTCCTCCTAGGTGTCCAATAGGTCACCTAACCTTTCAGCCAATCAAGAAACAGGTAACAGACCTGCACTTCCTGATTAGCGGAGAGGCAATTCAGTGTTAGAAAAGCAAATATTCCATTCGCTGATCTGATAGGTTCACTAATCTAATAGAACACAAGCAGGGCACAGATGCAGCATTGGATCAATGCTGCATTCACCTACTGTAGGTGAGAATAAATTTTTTTTTTTTAAGTCCATACTTCACTTATAAAGTGTATATAGTAAGGCGAAACTTTTTATTTATTATTGTTTTAGATAAAGCAGGATGAGGTTAGAGCCCTTGTCAGCTTTTTGCTATTTGGGGCTTTGTTGGAGAGGTTCTCCTACTCCACTGAAGCATTTATATTTCTTTCTGTGTTGCTGTTAGAGATTGCCCATAATACCTGTCTAGTGAAATGTTGTCAGCAGAAAAGGATTTCTGGGATATCTCTCTAAAGGAACCCCTGATAAAAATAAAAACCCTACCATACTTTATCCATATGTAGAATACCCCCATAGGAGTTGCTGAAGGTAGGGTTCCCCACTGCTGCATAGCCAGTCACACCGCATTTCCTTCTGTCATCCGGACACAGAAAATCGGTCTTTGGCTTGTTTTGTTATTTTATTAGGGGATGATAACTTGGATAGAGTAAGGGATTATGGGATGACCAAGGTGGCAACAAACAGAACTTCAGGCACAACTTCTTCCCCATATAGAGACTCCTCTTCTTATTTCCTCCTGCACATACTTGGTTCCTACATGTACAGATCCTGCTGGCTCACTCCCGAGGAAACTAGCAAGTTTAGCAAAGGCCCATTACAGACAGGAACTCTCAGTCCCTTGACAAATCACATAATTGGAGTGAACAGCATAACACATCTCCCTCTGCTTGGCCATTGATTCCAGTTCCACTCGCTTGCAGAATGCTAGCCCACCTGGCTGCCACCAGCTGAATCTGGCTGTTTCTCTTCCAGTCCTCCTGACTGACTCTCTGCACTAGTCCTGCCCAACTGACACACACACATGGAGCCTCCCCATGACATGGTTGGATGAAGACTTGGCACACCACTGTCTTCAAGAGAGCACTGCTGCAGCTTGCAGTCTCTCCCCTTGTCTGTCCCTGCACCATGCATCTACTCACTGTCTATCCTTGCTCTCTCTGCTGCCTCTCTGGCTTAAATCCCTCCAACTGCCTCCTGTGGTGGGATCCTTCCAGGCCAGCCTCCTGAGCTCCAGCCCGAGGTAACCCCCCCCCCCCCCCATTGGTGGTTCCTCAAGGGTCACCAACAGCCTCTCCTCAGCACTGCTTCTCCATCTTCCACTGACCCCCCCTACTGGCATGGCCCATGTCTTTTTATGGGTTTTCTAGTCCCCTGCCAGGCCCAATCCTGGGGATTAGCTGAGGGCCCATAAATATTCAGGGCAGCGCCTCCCCATCTCCACCCACTAGTTCCAGAACATTCTCCAATATTCTAGAAAGGGGGGGACACCAGAGAGCTGTCAGGATGAGTCACCCAGTCCTGAACTCTTAACACCCTAAGACAGCGTTTATCACAGAGAGATCCCTAAAAGCTAAGAGGAAGCACAAGGACCCCCCCATGAAAGATATTTACCCAATGCTGTAACCTTACAGCAGCAAGGTCAGAGGCTTGTGAGCACAGAGTTATCATATACACTATAAGAAGAGACCAATAACTTTTTACTTCACCCTCTTTATGTGTAATAAGTAGAGCACCTTCACCTTCATTTAATCAAGTTGTTTTCACTGGGACTACTTATTCATCACTTTTACTATTCACTGTAGTAGCCACTTTATTATCATTTGATAATTTATGGACATTTAGAAACAATAATCATTTATTTGTTCACGTTTGTATTTATTATGTTGATTATGGTATTTTTTGTTTCATTTTTCACGTTATTGAGGACAGTGCAACGTCAGTTTTTTATTCATGAATAGGGGGTGGCCGCGGCGGCCGTGGATAGATTCATGCTATGCGTGAATCTATCCATTAACCATATAGGGGGGTGGCGTGGATAGAGGGGGCGGCGCCCGTGCGCCCTTAATGGACGGGTCTCCCCTGTTGAGATGAGTTAAGCTTTGTGTATATACAGTATAACTCTTTCAATCAACATTAACTATTTTTTATTCCTATGCTGCTAGCCTTAGTAAATAGATAGGAAGGTATATTATATTTATATGTTTTAACCTTTTTTTTTCACTTTCTGGCCTAGCCCAAAACTATGTCATACATCCCAGGAGTTTTTCTTTCATCCGGAGGAGGGGAGGAAGGGCTTTCTCCGCTAAGCACTACTTCTTGCCTGCATGCCTGAGCTAAGGGCAGATGAGTTCCAGGAAGTAAATCTTGCATTAATCATCTGCCCTTACTCAAGATGGCCACTGTTAGAAATATTGTTTTTCGTAGCGATATCTCAACAAAGTAAGGCATGGAGACATGGATTGATGGGTGAGTTTGCTTGGAACATTAAAAATGAATTGAATAGCACTTTCAGTTTGTGGTGCTCATATGCAGTTTAGTTCCGCTTTAAGAAGTATAGCACTTTGTTATTAGAGTAGTTTGCCTCTGCTAATAAATAGAAGCAGGATCCCATGTGTCCTGCTGACTGGAGGTCAGTGAACTAACAGGACCCCTTTCCGAATTCACTACACACTGGGGGAATAGAAATTTACCACCTTGCAATGCGAATGTCAGCCCTGGATTGCTGAAATATGCTCATTATTACGCTTTATTTTGCTGAGACATTCACACAAGAGTTTCTGCTATGTTTTCTCAGGAAGGAAACTGGGGAGATACGATACTGAAATCACTAAGAAAACAGTTACCCATTTTCTCTTTTTCTTGCAGTGACAATGTGGGAGGGACTGGATCTGACACCGAGTAAATGTGTGTCTGTGTACACTCACTACTCTGCATTATATTGGGTGAGAGCAAAATAGGGAAAACCCGAGAAATTTGTTTTCTGTTTCTAACCTGCTCCTTTATCATAGGCAGAAGGAGTTGCCACAAACCTCTTCATTTTTTTTTCCGGAACACATACCTGATAGTTAGAGGCATGGGAACCTTAAAAACGAAGGGGTGTATTTATAAAAAAAATTGTAGCACTAAACTGTGTGTAAATGTGTTCTCTGTGAATGAGGGGAAATTCAAATGTTATGAGTCTTTTTTGTCAAATATGCTTCATTCATACAGAATAAAGTGAGTAAGGAAAATACAGATTTATGGCCACTAGATGGAGCCGATGCTCATAGAAAATATATACTTATTTGCTATGATTGTTAGCTCCATCTAGGGGCTATAATGTAATATTTTCCTGATCTAAAGTGCATGAGTAATTTGACTGCATGACAGTCTATGCCGACGCCAGACAATCCTGGGAGATGCCCCTCCAGAACACAGCAAGTGATTGACAGCCTCGGCTGTACATGTTTCTCTGTGAAACTGTATAGAGAGGGTGTGTCCCTTCACTTAGTCCTCAGATTAGCTCCCAGCTAGATCCCCACCTCCTACTTTCTGATAGCTCAGATAAGCTGTGTAAATTCTGGACTTTCAATTGATGTAGAGATGAGAGTGCTGCAAATACACAGGTACAACTTTTGGATTTTCTTAATCTCTGAGTATCACCTGAGGCCAATCACTTCACTGGGTATATGTAATAGTTTACAACCACTTTAACATTGAACATTCAACCTGGAGAAAAAACTAGCCTAATAACGTTCCGTTTTTTTTTTTTTTTTAGAAATACTCTCTTGAGTGTTCAATCGTACATAGCGCCCTACTGTCCATGATTTCAAGGGATTGTCTCTGATTTGGAACAAAGCCCCTCTGTCCCTCTTTACTCCTCATTTGTCCAATATTTTGGTTTGATCTATATAGTTGTATTAAAAAATCACTTTTTATCTTTCAAAAAGTGTTTCCCAGTGCTAAACCTTTCATCCCATTTCTAAATTGCTGCATTTATATCTTTCAAAAGCCAGTATAAAGGAATAGTAGTGGTAAAAAAAAAAACACTTGTGGGTTAAACAAATCTTTTTTTTGTATAATTCTCTTTAAGGGGGAGTGGCAAGGGGTGTGTCCTATGCCTACATACTTTTGCTAATAGGTGTCCCTCATTCCCATCTCAGAAAGTTGGGAGGTATGATCATATAGAAAAAGTTTATTTTCTTTTTGCACTGGAATTAAAGGGGAAATTCAGTCAAGGCTCATACATTGTTTGATTATTTATGAAATCTATCTACTTTATTAACTGTTTCTGGACCGCCCCCTGCACATTCACTGCGGCAGGGCAGCCTGGCTGCGCGAAACACCGTACCTGTACATTTTTTTGTCTTCCGGGGCTGGGTCTGGGGCTGTGATTGGACACAGCAGGAGCCAATCAGCGGATCCGTCGGCCACGATGGCTGCTGGCCACCTGCGATCATTCGCTGGAGAGGCAGAACGACGGTCTGCCTATATAAACAAGGCAAACTGTCCTTCTGTCACAGAGGAAGAGAGAGATCTTGTGTTCTACTAATCAGGAACACAGATCTCTCTCTTCCTCCAGTCAGTCTATCCTCCACACAGTTAGAAAGCACTCCCTAGGAGCACACTAAACCTTTTCATCGCCCCTGGATGTTAACCCCTTCCCTGGCAGTGTCATTTATACAGTGACAGTGCATTTTTTTTAGCACTGATCAATGTATTAGTGTCACTGGTCCCCAGAAAGTGTCACTTATGCCGTGTACACACGTTCTGACTTTTCAGCAACAAAAGTCCAACGGCCTGTCCGATGGACTTTCAACGGAGTTACGACGGACTTTCGATGGACTTTCTAACGACTGGACTTGCCTACACACGATCACACCAAAGTCCGATGGATTCGTACGTGATGACGTACACCGGACTAAAATAAGGAAGTTGATAGCCAGTAGCCAATAGCTGCCCTAGCGTCGTTTTTTTGTCCGTCGGACTAGCATACAGACAGGCGGGTTTCTGGGTGCGGCAGAGTTATGACGTAAAGATTTGAAGCATGTTCCAAATCTAAAGTCCGTCAGAATTTCGACTGGAAAAGTCCGCTGCAGGTCCGATGAAGCCCACACATGATCAGATTGTCCGCTGGACTCGGTCCGTCGGACTAGTCCGGTCGAAAAGTCCGACCGTGTGTACGCTGCATAAGTGTCCGATTTGTCCACCGCAATGTCGCAGTCCCGCTAAAAATCACTGCTCACCGCCATTGGTACAAGTAAAAAATACATTAATTAATTAAAATGCCATAAATATATACCATAGTTTGTAGATACGAAAACTTTTGCACAAACCAATCAATATACGCTAATTGGGATTTTTTTTCACCAAAAATATGTAGCAGAATACATATTGGCCTAAATTGATGAATACATTTGATTTTTTACATATTTTTTATTGGATATGTTTTATAGCAGAAAGTAAAAAATATTGTTATTTTTTTTTTTTTCAAAATTGTTGCTCTTTTTTTGTTTATAGCGTAAAAAATAAAAACCACAGAGGTGATCAAATACCACCCAAAGAAAGCTCTATTTGTGGGAAAAAAAGGGACATTAATTTTGTTTGGCTACAGCGTCGCACAACCGCGCAATTGTCAGCTAAAATAACACAGTGCCATTT
The DNA here is from genome assembly GCF_042186555.1 of Aquarana catesbeiana. Taxonomy (NCBI): domain Eukaryota; kingdom Metazoa; phylum Chordata; class Amphibia; order Anura; family Ranidae; genus Aquarana; species Aquarana catesbeiana. The sequence continues at coordinate 79,912,886 of NC_133326.1, read as the reverse complement.
TGCAAAAAATGGCCTGGTCATTAAGGGGGAAAAACCTTTCCCAGGCTGAAGTGGTTAATGAAAATTGGATGGTTTAAATGATGTTATTTTGGCATTTCTCACAGTGGCCATTTTAATTGAGGGTAGCTGAAGCCAGTGCCCAATCAGTTCTGAGAAATCCAGCCACTTCTCCGCTCTTCGTACATGCCTGCGCACATACTGTATATATCGACACTCACGGATGTGCTTGCACACTGCCATCCTGTCTCTGAACATCTCCACCTGTCTTCTCCTTTCTCTGCCTTTCTCCACCCTCTTTTAACCTCCTCAACCCTCCTATGTCCTCCTCTTCTCCACTCTCCTTCATCCTAACAAAATCTCACGAGAAAAAAGGTACCCGAAGACTCCTGGGATTTATTTGAAGATGATATCCCAGGAGTCAATGGGATTAGAGCCCCTACACCTAGGTGAATAAAGTAGGAAGAAGACCAGAAAAAAGGTATTTGGAAATAAAAATATTTTTAAAACCATTGGTATTAGGAGGGAGGAGAGGATTCAAATACAAGTTCATATAAAAAGAGACTGAAGTTCCGCTTACTTTCATCTGCAAAAAATATTGCAAATAAAAGAAAAAATAATACAGCACATACAATTGCAATACAATCCATATTGTAATATAACGTTATTAAAATTACCTTTCCTTTTTAATCTTAAAGGGGTTGTAAAGTCAGAAGGTTTTTTATCTTAATGCATTTTATGCATTAAGATAGAAAGCCTTCTGTGTGCAGCAGTCCCCCTCAGCCCCCCTAATACTTACCGGAGCCCCCTCTCTATCCAGCGATGTCCACGAGTGTCTCAGCCGTCTGGGACTCTCCCTCTTGATTTGCAGAGATACAGCAGCGGGGCATTGGCTCCCACTGTTGTCAATCAAAGTCAGTTAGCCAATCAGGAGAGGGGAACCACAGCTCCGTGTCTGAATGGACACATGGGGCTGCAGCTCAGCCCGGGTGCCCCCATAACAAGCTGCTTGCTGTGGGAGCACTCAACAGGAGGGAGGGACCAGAGCACAGAAGAGGGACCCGAGAAGAGGAGGGTCTGGGCTGTGCAAATCCACTACACAGAGCCAGTAAGTATATCATGTTTGTTATTTTTATAGAAAAAAAAATGAAACCTTACAATCATTTTAAAGTGGTTCCAAAGGCTGAAGGCTTTGTGTGCAGCTGCATCCCCAGCCCCCCTAATACTTACCTGAGCTCCCTCTCGATCCAGCGATGTGCACGAGAGCATCGGCTCTCCGGGGACTCTCCCTCCTCATTGGCGGAGACAGCAGCGGGAGCAATTGGCTTCCACTAATGTCAATCACAGCCAGTGAATTGAGCGAGGGGGCAGGGCAGAGATACAGCTCAGAAACTTGTCTGCTTGGGTCGCCCCATTGCAAGTTGCTTGCTCTGGGGTCACTCCACAGGAGGGAGGAGCCAGGAGTGCCACCGGGGGACCTGAGAAGAGGAGGATCTGGCCTGCTCTGTGTAAAACCACTGGACAGAGCAGGTAAGTATGACATGTTTGTTATCTTTTTAATAAAAAAAGTTTGCCTTTAATATCACTTTAAGCGCTGTCATTTTCTATAAATTGCAATGTAATATGGCAACCTGGAGGCATTCTGTAAGCAAATGGTGTACAGAACACACCCACAAATGTAATTTCCTGCTTGTGTGATTGGTCTGATTTTCCCAGAAGTCTGTACTAAAACACAAATCAGATTTTGGGCATCCTCGCATCCTCTACAACAAACATTTCAGGTTTGGTAAGATATTTCCAAAAGGTTAATCACATCTAAAGGGACTCAGACCCTGCCACTTTCCTCAATAGAGCACCGCAAATGCAGCAGCTGATCACTAATGAAAAAGTCACTCCTATAGAGAATCAGTATCCAAAAGACATAGAAGAACAAACAGCTTTTTCTTCAGAATGACAAAAGGTAGGAATCTACAACAAAGTTTATTAAAATACCTGCAACGTGCATAGATTACCCAGAGGGGATTTTTTTTCTCAACAACAGTTATGCCGCGTACGCACGGTCAGACTTTCCGATGGGAATGTTAGATGTGAGCTTGTTGTCGGAAAGTCCGACCGCGTGTATTCGTCATCGAACATTTGCTGTCGGAATTTCCAGCCACAAATGTTTGAGAGCAGGATCTCAAATTTTCTGCCAACTTCACTTGTTGTCGGAAAGTCCGATCGTGTGTACACAAGTCCGTCGCACAAAAGCTCACGCATGCTCGGAATCAAGCAGAAGGAGCCCCACTGGCTATTGAACACCCTTTTTCTCGGCTCGTCGTACGTCTTGCACGTCATCACGTTCTCACGTTTGGAATTTCCGACAACATTTGTGTGACCGTGTGTATGCAAGACAAGTTTGAGCCAACATCCTTTGGAAAAAAATCCCCGGTTTTGTTGTCTAATGTCCGATCGTGTGTACGCGGTATTATTCTTTACACTTGCTGGCCAATTTAAATGCAGGTAGTGTTAAACAGAATTTTCATTTAGTTAGGCAAAGTATTGTGCAAAGTGTAGTCATCACCTTCCAGTGTTCAGATCACTTTAAGTGAATAAATGGTAATACATGCCATAGGTTACTGCACGGTGTACTTCATCACTGCGCTCTGCCTTGCTCTATGTCAGGCATATGCAATTAGCGGACCTCCAGCTGTTGCAGAACTACAAGTCCCATGAGGCATAGCAAGACTCTGACAGCCACAAGCATGACACCCAGACGCAGAGGTATGATGGGACTTGTAGTTTTGCAACAGCCGGAGGTCAGTGAATTGCACATCCCTATGTAGTAAGCCAGTGTGTGCATTATTTTTGCTAAAAGCAATTCTAATGCCCTGTACACACGGTCGGATTTTCCGCCGGAAAAAGTGCGATCGGATTGTGTTGTCGGAAATTCCGATCGTGTGTGGGCTCCATCTGACTTTTTCCGTCGGAATTTCTGACACACAAAGTTTGAGAGCAGGCTATAAAATTTTCCGACAACAAAATCCGATCAGTTAAATCGTATGTACACAAATCCGACGCACAAAGTGCCACGCATGCTCAGAATAAATTAAGAGACGAAAGCTATTGGCTACTGCCCTGTTTATAGTCCCGACGTACGTGTTTTACGTCACCGCGTTCAGAACGATCGGATTTTCCGACAACTTTGTGCGACCGTGTGTATGCAAGACAAGTTTGAGCCAACATCTGTCCGAAAAAATCCATGGATTTTGTTGTCGGAATGTCCGATCAATGTCCGACCGTGTGTACAGGGCATTATACATGCATATGGCATGTTGAGTCAATGAAGAACCTGCTTTGGATTAATTTTCATCTTACAAAAGGAAAAGTGAACGTTTTCAGTTTTGCAATTGCAAAGTTAGTACCATGCCCATCTGAAATTCACAGGAGATATATATTCAGGGTCTTGTGTTCTATAAAGCGATTGAGAACATGACATCACCAGCTATATATCTCCAATGAGCAGCTTTATCTTCTATATGGCCAGCAAGAAGCCAGGACAATGCAGATTATTAAATCATAGCTTGTGCATTTTGTTGCTTCTGTCTGACGATGTCAGATTTTGAAAAGCATTGTGTTAGTAAAGAATCCTGTAAACGATTATCCGGTAGTCGCAGTAAATGGCCCTGCCCCCATTGTGGAGGCAGAAATCTCCGGAGATTACACTAGTAGGAATTGCTTGTGGTCAGCAGAGGGAGGGAGAACAATAGAGACCTAAATGGACAGCAGCAGCAGTTTGCCGGTCAGGGTGGGGCACTGACCCAATACCTATTACACAGTAAATTGCTCTGTCATTGGAATTATCCACAAGATCCTAATAAGAAACCGTTATTAATACAGTGCAGCCATTGGTATTTTTATGGAAGCACTTCATGCAAGATATACAGACTGTAATTAATCTACAAATTATTGTATATGATTGTCTACGATTAAACCTGCTTCTCTGTTCACAAAATCACAGTGTATGTTTCACCTGACCTTTATGTTAGTAGCTAGCCTGATATTTGGGCTAATGTGTTGTAACTGTTTTGATGCCAAGAGTTGTAGAATAATTTACAGTATATATTTATAACACATTCAAATTACAGTATTTGTTAAATTGAATACAAATTGTTCTACTACGCACTCCATGTAAGGAGGAACATATTCATCTACACATAATTAAAATTGCCCAATCTTGTGTTTATTTTGCTTATGTGTTTATTATTTCATTTATCTCTTTACTTATGTTTTGGCTAAATATATTTCAATCCAGTCTATGGATCTAAATTGCCTTGACTTCTAAATTGCATAATTCTCTGAAGATTTGCCTGGAAATATTTAGAAAAATGTCTATATTTCTGTATTTAGAAAATTGCTGTATTTTTTTTAACAAGTTTGTTCTTTATTTATATTGAGATTATCCAAATTCACCTGTTTGAAAATTGATATGCTCGTTTCAAGCTATAGCACATGATGACTTTCTACTGCTTACAGTGCAGCTTAACCACATAAGGACCGCCCCACGTATATTTACTGCGGCAGGGTGGCCCTTAAGTGCAAAATAAGGTACCTGTATGTGATTTTTTTTTCATGGGCTCCGGGGTGCTGGACCCGGTGATTGTTCGGAGAGAGGCAGAATGGCAGTCTGTGTATGTAAACAAGGCAGATCGCCATTTTGCTAGTAAGGAAGATGGAGATCTTGTATTTCTGCTAAGCAGGAACATGGATCTCTGTCTTCCTACAGTGCAACCATCCCCCACACCGTTAGAAAGCTCTCCCAGGGAACACATTTAACCCTTTGATTGCCCCTGATGTTAACCCTTTTCCTGACAGTGTCATTAGTGTAACAGTGCATTTTTTTTGCACTTATAACTGTATTGGTGTCACTGGTCCCCAAAAAGTGTCAGATTTGTCCGCCGCAATGTCGCAGTCCCACTAAAAATCACTGATCGCCGCCATTACTAGTAAATAATTTTGCGTAAACCAATCAATACACGCTTACTGGGATTTTTTTTTACCCCAAAAAAAAAAAAAAATATATATATATATATATATATATATATATATATATATATATATATATATATATATATATTTTTTTTTTTTTTTTTTTTTTTCCCAAACAATCTGTTTTTGGTTTTTTTAGCACAAAAAATAAAAACCGCAGAGGTGATTAAATACCAACAAAAGAAATCTCTATTTGTGGGAAAAAAGGACATCAATTGCCAGTTAAAGTAACGCAGTGCTATATCGCAAAAAATAGCCTGGTCAGGAAGGGAATAAAACCTTCTGGAGCTGAAGTGGTTAAAGTAGTATTAAACCCAAAAACAAAAATGTATTACATTGCAGCTTAACAACACATGTGTGCCAGCCTCATATTAACTGTAAGCAGGCAACATGGCTTAATACTACCAAATTAAAAAATGATATAAGTATTATATTACAGCTCACCAGTTCTTCCAGTTGATCCTGAGAGTAATGCCTTGTACACACGATCGGATTGTTGACCAACAAATCCGTGGAATTTTGTCCAAAGGGAGTTGGCTCCAACTTGTCTTACATACACACGGCCACACAAATGTTGGCCAACAATTATGAACGTAGTGACGTACTAGACTAACTACGTGGTTTTTCAGCTCTTTAGCGCCACCCTTTGGGCTCCTTCTGCTAATTTCATGTTACTAAAAGTTTGGTGAGTGTTGATTCATGCCTTTTTTTTTGCGTTTTTAATTTAGCGCTTTTCATTTTGTGCTTTTCAGTTCGCGCTTTTCAGTTCGTTTCTGAGCGCCCATTCGTCAACCAGACATGTTGCGGAATCGGAGGAGATAATGAGTTATTTATTATTGGCCTTGGAGTTATTGTTATGACATTATTTTTTTGGTTGAATAATGTTTTTGTTTGGTATATTTTCTATATTTTTGGATACATAGAATGCACTTTTTAGTTAAGTTCTATTGACAGATAGTATGTCTAATTTTTTTTTTTTTAATGCACAGTAAAAAAAATTGTGTAGAATAATACTTGGCTATGTGTTTTACTTCAAATGACAGTTTGGGAGTAGGCAGTTACATTTTATAAAATACAATGTAAAATTGACAAGGGACACCAACATAGTTGAATCTTTGATCTTAAAAACTACGGGATAATGGTGTTGTGGTAGCTTGCCCCCCCCAAAAAAAAGCATAATACTATTATTCTTGATATTACTAGAAAAAGAAAGCCTTTGAAAATTTGTTTGCAATAACTCCATCAGTATCACCAGCAAAGCAGCTTCATTATTATCCCATTAAAGAAGAAGAGAATTATGCGCTGCATTTCCAGATTTTATAATTTGCCACGTCACGAATGTTAATTCTCCATTACGAACTTTAGTTTACAAGACCGACCGCTTCTACTTCTGAGCATGTGTGTTTGTACTTTGGACTTTTGTCCGATGGACTTGTGTACACACACTCGGACAATCTGACAACAGACATTTGTTGGCTGAAAATTTGACAACAATTGTTCGATGGAGCATACACACGGTCGGACTTTCCGCCAACAAGCTCACATCAAACATTTCCCTTCGGAAAGTCCGATCGTGTGTACAGGACTTAAGTCTGTTATTTTTCAATTTTTCTTTAACAGACTAAGCTGTCCAGCAAAAGTGGAGGTGAGAGTGCTGAGACAAACCTGGAAGGGGATTTTAACTGTATCTGAGTGAGTACCATAAACTGAAAAGGCTATTTAATTCATTTTTAACATTCAAAGCAAACTCAACCATTCATCCATGTCTCCATGCTATATTTTGTTGAGAAATCGCTTTGAAAAACACCTAGCACTTCTAGTCACGGCCATGCTAACCACTTCAGCCCCGGAAGAATTTACCCCCTTCCTGACCAGAGCACTTTTTGCGATACGGCACCACGTTGCTTTAACTGACAATTGCGCAGTAGTGCGATGTTTTACCCAAACAAAATTGACGCCCTTTTTTCCCACAAACAGAGCTTTCTTTTGGTGGTATTTGATCGCCTCTGTGGTTTTTATTTTTTGCACTATAACCAAACGAATAGCAACAATTTTGAAAAAAAAGCATTATTTTTTACTTTTTGCTATAATAAATATCTCCCAAAAATATATAAAAAAACAATTTTTTTCCTCCGTTTAGGCCGATATGTATTCTTCCACATATTTTTGGTAAAAAAAAAATCGCAATAAGCATATATTGATTGGTTTGCGCAAAAGTTATAGCATTTACAAAATAGGGGATAGATTTATAGCATTTTTATTATTATTTTTTTTTATTAGTAATGGCAGCAATCTGCAATTTTTATCATGACTGCGGCATTATGGCGGACATATCGGACAATTTTGACACATTTTTGGAACCACTGGCATTAATACAGGAATCAGTACGATTAAAAATGCATTGATTACTGTAAAAATGTCACTGGCAGTGAAGGGGTTAACACTAAGGGGCGGTGAAGGGGTTAACTGTGTTCCCTGGGAGGTGATTCTAACTGAAGGGGGAGGTACTGACTAGAAGAAGTGACAGATCGTGGTTCCTAGCTAATAGGAACACAAGATCTGTCACTCCTGTCAGAACAGAACAAGGAAGAGTGTGTTTACACACACTCGTCCCTGTTCTGTGTCTCCTGCTCATGATCGCTCGTGGCCGGCGGTCATCACGACCATCGGCCACGAACATCAGCTCCCCCACAGGCGCTATCTGGACCCATATAGACATATAGTTACGTGGTTTTGCGCAAGGGGAGCCAACCTGCCGCAGTACAACTGCGGCGGCTGGTCCAGAAGCAGTTAAGTAAGGGCAGTTGATTCATGTAGCATTTACTTCTTGGAATCCATCTGCCCTTAGCTTAGGTATGCAGGCAGGTGGGTGAACTTAGCTGTGAAAACCCCTCCTCCCATCCTCCAGATGAAAGAAAAAAAAGCTTATGAAGACTCCTGGGATGTATGACATCATTTTGGCCTAGGCCAGAAACCAAAAAGCCACTGAGAAAATGTTAAAACAAAAAAAAAAGCTTACAACAAGTAAATATAAAGTCCCAAGGGTAGCCACGGAACTCTATGTTTGAGGTAAATTCCCAGATGCTCACCCACAGAGAAATCCATATGAATCCAAAACTGGTACATAGGCACTCACGGGTCTTGCAGTAGATCAAAATAGCAATGTTTTTATTGTCGACATCTCAGTGAAGCTCAGTCCATCTTTCTCAAGACACAAGATACAAGTAAATGTAATATTGTAAAAAAGAACTGTGATCAGGAGCCTAGCATATCATGCCCCATATATAACATACACATAACCAATATTCACCCATGGGACTTTAAATGAGGCATAATACAAAAGTCATAAAATATAAATTTATTGTACAAGAATTAGACACAAATGTATAAAGTACACATAAAAAATGTTTGGCATATCAAGCCAATGGGTTGGCGCTCATAGTTCACCCTGCTGTGCTAGAAAAGCAAATGAATATTCGCTTTCCTAACACTGAGCCTCCTCTCCGCCAATCAGGTGCTCGAGTCTGTTACCCATCACCTGATTGGCTGAAACGACAGGCTCTGTGATTGGACGCCTATCAGGCATCCAATCATAGGAGAGGATGGGAGAAGACATCGAGGACATGGAGGAGCATGGAGGACACTGCTTGCAGTAGGCACAGTGGTAGCATTCGATGGGCACAGTGGCTGCATTTGATGGGCACAGTGGCTGCATTCAATGGGCACAGTGGGAGCATTTGATGGCACAGTGGCTGCAATCAATGGGCACAGTGGCAGCATTTGATGGCACAGTGTGCACACTCGATGGGCGCAGTGGCAGCATTTGATGGCACAGTGGGAGCATTTGATGGGCACAGTGGCTGCATTCAATGGGCATAGTGGCAGCCTTTGATGGGCACAGCGGCAGCATTTAATGGGCACAGTGGCTGCATTCAATGGGCATAGTGGCTGCATTTGATGGGCACAGTGGCAGCATTTGATGGGCACAGTGGCAGCATTTGATGGGCACAGTGGCAGCGTTTGATGGGCACAGTGGCTGCATTTGATGGGCACAGTGGCTGCGTTTGATAGGCACAGTGAGGCTGCAACTGATGTGTTTTTTTTTTTTAGAATTTTTCAGTTTTTTCAGAATTCGAGCACCAGCCGCCACTGATTTTCAAGTACATGCTTTACATAACCAAGATGTTTGCAATATGAGAGAGGAATACTTTCACTTCTTTGAGAGTAGATGCCTCCAACAACAGAACCCTATACCAAAATACAAATGCATAAATTATATTAAAGCACTCCCTAGAAAGGCGGGGGTGCCACCACCCTACATATTGATATTCTAAAAAGGGACTTACAAGCCAGCTTGGAACTTGATAAAACATAGTGTCTCCCGGGGGGCGTGACCGGAAGCCGACCTTAATGGACGCTTGAACCCACAGCTCCTTCAGCCCACAGCATCAAAGGCACATTGGGAGACGATCCGCAGCACCCACATGGGCAAATCGAGGACCACCCGATCCTCCAAACAAAGGGGCTCATCACAACCCCCTCCCGGAGCGTCCACGGACCTCCGCACCTTCTTCCTCCAGACGGACATGTCTCAGGGCGAGGGAGACAAGATGGCGCCGGATACTCAGGCGCGCGGACGACGGAACTCCCCACAGCCCAAGCCGCCTCTCGTCACTCAGCAGCACCATCAGCCTGACTCCCCGCTGACGGAGACAGGCCCAGAGATCCCACCATACTACAAGGGAGCGGTGAGTCTGTCGTCCCCCCCCGATCCCCAGTCTATGCAGACACGCGGGCCGCAGCCCTCCATGCTGCCGGCCACCACACAGCACTACACGCAGTGCTCAGCAGCATTCCCCCGCCTTCTCAGAGCGGCTTCAGACCCTTACATGCAGGGAACAGCTCCGCTCTCCCCAGCATCCTCAATCCTCTCACAGGACTACCCACCATTACCTGCCCCGGCCCATACTCCTATGCGGGGGCACCAGGACCTGGAGGCTGACAGTGATAGTCCCTGGGCCATGACCGCATCGTCCCCCCCACCAAAGGCACAGAGACTGTCCAGACCCAGAGACCCCAGTGTCTCTAAGCAGCAACAAGCCTTTAACCCCTCATACGCTCAGAAAGCCAGCACCCCTCCCTGCACATCATCAGACAACCATCTCAGGAGGCCCCCCCAGCTAACACAGGCCCTGCCGTGGTCTGAACAGTGGGAGCCCCCGCTGTCTGGACCCCCCGTGCCATCTGAAGCAGGCTCACTTAGTCCACGCTCCCCGCCTCCAGCTCCATCCCCACCGTGCCAGCAATTTGGACCTATGCAACCCCCACATATGCCACCTCAATGGCACACATATCTTCAGGCCATGCCCACTAAGGAGGACTTTAGACAACTAATAGAAGATGTGAAAACCACATGCCGCACAGAAATTCAAGCCCTCCAAACAGGCCTTAAACACTTGGCAGACAGAGTAGAAATGGCGGAAGAAGAGATCCAGGAAACAAAATTGGCAGTTCACAGATCACAACTCCAGGGAGCGGAACATAGATCACTCCTCAGAGACATGCAGAGGCACGTGGAGGATTTGGACAACAGGGGGCGCCGCAACAACATTCGGGTGAGAGGTATCCCAGAATCGGAAGGTAGCGAGGACTTGCAAACCACCCTACAAACCATCTTCAACAACCTTCTCGGCGAACCCCCAACAAAACATATAGAGATGGACAGAGCACACCGAGCCCTGCGACCTAAAGGAGCAGCATCCAAGCCAAGAGATGTTATTTGCAGAATCACCTCTTACCCCCTCAAGGAGGGAATCATGAAACAAGCACGCCTGGCACGCAAAATTATCTTTGAAGGGACTCAGTTACAACTATACCCTGATCTCTCCTGGATCACTCTGCAAAAACGCAGACTCCTTCAACCGTTGCTGCAATTACTGCAGACCAAGACAATCCCCTACCGGTGGGGCTTCCCTTTCACTCTCACTGCGAAGCACCAAGGCACAACTGCTATCCTGAGATATCCGGAGGACCTCCGCACATTCTGTAACATCCTGGACATTCAACCTCCACAACTCCCAGATTGGGACCTAGTAGCCACCCCTCCAATACCACCTACAGTTTGGCAGAAGGTCCCCACCTCCAATCGGCCCAGAAACACGGAAGCATCACGCAAATCTGCCAAGCACAAGAACGGATAAGCTTCACTGCACCATGAAGACCTGCACTTCCGATTGGATCACTACTATTCAGGATCATTGGTTCTACCTACTCGGGACTTAAATGCCCACTATATTTCTAGATTATAGTCTCCTAAATTGCCCCTACGCCATAGAATGGCTAACTACAAGGGCTTACCTAGATCGAGCTTTGAGAGCGTGGACACTTACTCGATCGCCCCTCACCCCCCCTGTTCTATTTTGATTCATAGTTTAGCGAATCATAAAGTTTGACTGTATAACTATATTGGAGGCGGGCTCCCTGGTGCCTTCTCCTGGCTGATCCCCTTGGGTTGGCGGGGGGGAGACATCTGGGAATCCGTGACTGTCAAGGCCTGTTGGCCAGAAAAGCACTGAAGATAATGTTTGCAACATGTTACCACTTGGTCTTAATCTCTAATCTCCTTCCTCACCTCTTTTCCTTCTCTCTCCCCCTTAGTCGTTCTCAGGTGTATACAAAAGTGAAGGCGAGGTGTCCTGGTCCCCTCCCGGAGAAAGCCGGCCCCTGGCTTTTGCCCACAGACCCTGGTGCATCCTCGGTAAGTAAGCTCACACACACTCACCCACACGTAGACAGATGGCAAAGATACTATCATTAAATGTCCATGGACTAAATTCTAACAAAAAAAGGCATCTGGCGCTGAGGGAGTTCAGGCAGTCGGGGGCTGATATTGTACTAGTGCAGGAAACACATTTTAATAAAGAGGGCTCATTCGCGTTCGCCTCCAGATATTTCCCTCAAATATATTTATCATCTAGCACTCAAAAAAAAGCGGGTGTAGCTATACTTATTAAAAAGGGAGCCCCCTTCACGTGTGAAAACCACTATGCTGATCCTAAAGGCCACTTCATTATCCTACAGGGTACATGGCACGCACAACCAATCACGTTATGCGCCCTATACGCACCGAACACCAAACAATACAACTTTCTCTCCAAAGTATACTCCCGCATCTTTAAATCAAACCCAGGGGTTTTGGTGGTGGGGGGGGATTTCAATCTTGTCCAATCAGCTACTGCGGACCGTCGGGTGGTGGGCACCCGGGCGTCACCCACAGGAGTCCTTAGAGACTCTAGACTTTTCCGACAAATCTCTAGACGATATGCGCTCTTTGACGCGTGGAGGGCCCTTCACCCAGGCGATCGGCAGTATACATTCTATTCTGCCCCCCACCGCATTCACTCTAGAATAGATTACTTCTTCGTCAACAATCTTACGCTCAAACTAACACAAGCAGCTCAAATATTCCCCATCTCATGGTCAGACCATGCCCCCATCTTACTTAGGCTGAACTTAGACACCCCTAACCGCAGATCCTATAACTGGAGACTTAACACATTTCTCCTCCAACACCTGCCCTCTCAACTGGAGCTACAATCCACTCTTAAACACTACTTTATAGAAAATGCCTCCTCAGAGATTTCATTATCAACACTATGGGAAGCCCATAAGGCGGTCCTACGCGGTAAATGTATGGCACTGTCCTCCGCAATGAAGAAAGATAAACTAGCAGCGAAATTAAACGCGGAAAGGGATCTCAGGGTGTTGGAATGTAAATTCCAAGATACCCCCACAATACCCCTTCTCCGGAAAATAATTAGTCTCCGCTCTACCCTTAAAGAACTCGCACTAGGCCAAGTGGAAAAGGCACTGATTAGATTGAAACAAATATTCTATGATAAAGGAAATAAGGCGCATTCCCTTTTAGCCAACAAACTACGAGACAGATCCCATATGCAAACACCACATCAAATTAAAAATAAATTGGGACAAATGGTATCCCACCCCACGGAGATTGCCCATGTTTTTGCAGACTTTTACAAAAACCTATATAATAACCCAGACATACCCAGTAACCCCCCCTCACAGGACTTATCCCACAAACTGCGACAGTATCTGGAAGCCAGCAGAATCCCCCAATTGACGCCAACTGACTTGCTGTCATTGAATGCACAGATCACAGACGAGGAAATAGAAATGACTGTTAAAAGTTTGCCTTCACATAAAGCCCCAGGTCCAGACGGATTCCCATATGAATACTACAAAACATTCCTCCCCACTTTACTCCCACATATGCGTAGATTATTTCAAGCCTTCCTACAAGACACCCCCATACCTCCAGACATGCAACGTTCCTTTATTACGCTTATACCTAAACCGGATAAAGACCCCTCCATATGCGCCAGTTACAGACCCATTGCGTTATTGAACTCTGACCTAAAAATCTTTACCAAACTCCTCTCTAACCGCCTCAATCAGATCCTCCCCTCCCTGGTCCATAAAGACCAGGTGGGATTTGTCCCGCTTAGACAAGCGGGTGATAACACCAGAAAGGTTATAGATCTGGTGGAGGTGGCGAACAAGGAAGGTCAGGCGTCCTTGCTGCTAAGCCTGGACGCGGAAAAAGCATTTGATCGGTTGGGATGGCCTTTTCTATTTGCAACCTTACAATTTATGGGATTTCGGGGACCTTTCCTGCGGGCAATCAAACACCTATACACTGATCCCTCATCCCAAGTTAGAACCCCCTTTGCACTTTCTCCAACATTCTCTGTGGCGAACGGGACTAGACAGGGATGCCCACTCTCGCCTCTTCTATTTGCACTCTGTGTAGAACCCCTAGCAGCATCCATCAGGAACAATCCAGATATTAAGGGAATTTCGGTCAGAGGTAGAGAATTTAAGATCTCCCTCTTCGCCGATGATATTATACTCACACTAACTCAACCTCATACTACCCTTCCGATCCTCCATACAGAGCTAAACCGCTTCAGAGCCCTTTCAGGATATAAAATTAACGAATCAAAATCAGAAGCACTCCCAATTAATATCCCGGCCACCGAGGTCACACTTTTAAAATCCAACTTCCCGTTTACATGGAAAACAACATCCCTGAAGTATCTGGGGACGTACATCACCCCCAAATTTAACACCCTGTACCAGGAGAACTTCCCCCCATTATTCCGCTCAATTAGATCCTCATTGCTCCAATGGAAAAAACACCATATTTCTTTACTAGGTCGAATAGCCTCACTTAAAATGACCATCCTTCCAAAACTCCTTTATCTTTTTCAAACACTACCCATACCAATTCCGCTCCACCAATTGATAAAACTCCAGTCTGAACTCCTACAATTTGTCTGGAATTATAAAAGACACAGGATACCGAGATCAGTGCTGATGGCATCGCGCAATGAAGGGGGACTGGCTTTCCCCAATATTATTAAATACTACTATGCAGCCCAATTACGCGCAGTAGCATCGTGGTTCACCCTCAAGTCCTACAATAAATGGACAGAAATTGAAAAGTTATGGCTAGCTCCCACACATCCAAATAACCTATTATGGAGTGCGAACGCGGATGTGGCCCCTGAACGTATGCTAGGTCCCATGTCCCTCCTGCGGAGGGTATGGCGTAAACTGGCTCCCACTCATGGACTATCATCAGAGAGATCGCTCCTGACCTCTTTTGTCTGTAACCCCAAAGTGCCGGATAGCCTTACCTATCAAATGTCACACCCCTGGACCTCCCGGAATTTATTCCATTTTGGAAACCTGGTGGATCCTAGAACACGGAAACTTTTGCCATTTACTGATCTACAAAAAAAACATGAACTCCCTAGACAGGCGTTTTATGGGTATTTACAAATTAGACATTATGCACTTACTATAACACCCAACCTACAATTCTCACCTCCCTCCCCATTCGAAACTATGATTCTGGCAGGCAACGCCCAGAGAGGGCTCATATCAGGCATATATAAGATTCTAAATACATTCTCCCGGGATGGACAGGGCAAACATTCCTATATGACTAAATGGGAAAGGATCCTAGGTGAGGACATCCCCTTGACACAGTGGCAGATCATTTGGTCCCAAGCAGCAAAGAGCTCAATATGCTCATTGTATAAGGAAAACTCCTATAAAATTCTCCTACTGTGGTACATGACCCCAGAGGTGCTCCATACTATCTTCCCGAATACCTCCGATAAATGCTGGCGCTGCCAAGAAGCAAAGGGCACCTTCCTACATATATATTGGAGTTGCCCGCTGCTGGCTCCTTACTGGTCCACAGTTCAGAGATTACTAGATCGCCTTTTGGACACACAGGTCCAGGCATCCCCGAAATTCTTTTTATTAGGTCTATCACCACTCAAACTCTCCACCCCATACAAGAAATTGGTGCGTCATGTCCTAACGGCAGCAAGATGCCTCATAGCTTTATATTGGAAACGCTCCACCCCACCAACTGCTGAGGATCTTTATGCCAGAATTAAGGACATGGAAGTGATGGAAAAAATGACAGCCAGAATACAAGACAGACTGGAGGCACATAACAGGGTCTGGGAGCCATGGCACCTCCGGGAGGACCCACCTTGACCAGGTAACACTACCATCTCAACGACTTCTATATCCCCCCTCCCCCCTTCTTTTTTTTTCCCCTTTCTAAATTTCATTCCCCCTCTCCTCTCCTTCTCCTCCTCCTTCTCCTTCCTCTCTCCCCCACTACCCACCTTTAATTTCTACTACTGTATAGTTTCATGATTTTTACAGTTTTGGCATGTATAACCACAGTTTTGCAGTGGTGAAACATATACTCCAATAACGTGCTTTAACAAATGAAACACCAGACGACAAATATTGGACTACTGAAGGCACCTAGTAATACTTTTGTCTATAAGTATAGACGTTTAGCATCAGCAAATTATACGTTAATTTAAGGTTGTGTAATGCTATTGCACATACTGTTGTCACTGCAATGTATTGCACATGTGTTTGAAAACAAAATAAAAACGCTATTTGAAAAAAAAAAAAAAAAAAAAAAACATAGTGTCTCCCAATGGTGACCACTGCTCAGTGTCTGAAACGGATGTAGTATAAGGGGACCAGAAAACCTAATGGGAAAACTAATGAGGTGGCACAAGAGAGATAATGGATGTGATAAAGAATACCAAAATACCAAAAACCAACCTGAAAAAAAGGGGGAAAGGGTAAAAAGAAATTAAAAGTGTATTAAGTACCTCCAGGTACTCGTAATATAGACAAAAAAATATCTCAATGTGTTGCAAGTGAGGTTAATTTGTATGCTAAGGATATACTATACTAAATGTGTGTTGAAAATGAAAACTAAAACTGAAAATATAAAAATTGTGCAGTAATAGGGGAGAAAAAAGTCTGAAACCTCAATGTTGGTTCTGATTGAACACAAATAGACCCATGTATGTGTGTGATGTGAGCCAGGAAACTTGCCATCAGAGGCATGCTGCTATTTGCATTACTTCACACCTATGTTCCAGAGAGTTCTACTGTTCTCTAGAAAGCAGAGGAAGCAATCATACCAGTAGCAGCTGAAACACGAAACAGACCTAACAAATCACATGCACCTGCGCTGGTTACAGTAAGCTAGAACTAAATTTGCCTAAACCAGCAATTGCAGCCAAACTAATTGCTGATTACAGTGAGACAAGCTAAGTTTACCAAACAACAAAAATACAGCTCCACTGAACACAGTGAACCAAAACTAAATCTACCTAATCCTAGCACCTAGGTGCTACATAGAAAATACTGGGGGGAGATTTACTAAAGCTGGAGAGTGTAAAACCTGGTGCAGCTGTGCATAGAAAACAATCAGCTTCCAGGTTTTAGGCTGAGTTCACACTGGTTAGATGGGACAGTTGTACCACTTTGGATCCAACTTTGCTCTGCGACTTGAAGTCCAACATACATCCGACTTCAATGAACAGGGATCTGACTTTGAACCCATACAATACCAGGCACTGTGTCTGGTATGAATCTTTAGGGGGAACTCCACGCAAAATGTTAAAAAAACGGCATGGGTTCCCCCTCCAAGAGCATACCAGGCCCGTCTGGTATGGATTTTAAGGGGAATCCCCACGCCGAAAAATGGCATGGGGTCCCCCCCAGACCCTTATCCGAGCACACAGCTGGCAGGTAAGGAAAGGGGGTGGGGAGGAGTGAGCGCCCCCACCCCCTGAACTGTACCAGGCCTCATGCCCTCAACATGGTAGGTTGAGTGCTTTGGGGCAGGGGGGCCCTACGCCCCACACCCCAAAGCACCTTGTCCCTATGTTGATGAGGACAAGGGCTTCTTCCCGACAACCCTGGGTGGGCGGGGAGCTTATTGGAATCTGGAAGCCCCCTTTAACAAGGGGGCCCCGGATCCCGGCCCCCCAGCCTATGTGAATGAGTATGGGGTGCATTGTACCCCTACCCATTAACCTGAAAAAAGTGTCAAAAATAAAACACAGCACACAGGGTGTTAAAGTAATTTATTAAGGCAGCTCCAGTGTCTTTTCCGACTTCTTCTCCCCTCTCCGGTTCTTCTGCCTCCTCCGCTGTTGTCTGCCTCTGTCGGTTCTTCTCCCCTCTCCGGTCCTTCTCCGCTGATGTCTTCTAGCCTTCTCCGGGTTCTTCTCCCTCTGTCCGCTGTCTTCTGCCGGGTCCTCTCCGCTGTCTTCTCGCTCTTTTGCTGGGTCTTCTCTGCTGTCTTCTGCCTCTGTTCTTCTTCCCATGTTGACTCAAAGCTCTCTCCCGCTCTAGTGCTGGGTGCGCGGAGTGCCACTGCTTATATAGGCATGGGACAGGGTCACCAGAGGCACACCCCTTATGACGTCACCGCCCCATCATGCCCCGTCATATGGGGTGGTGCCTCCGGATACCATCACCCGGTGACCCGGTCCCATGCCAATATAAGTAGTGGCACACTGCGCACCCATTATTAGAGTGGAACATTGGAAGAAGAACAGAGGTAGAAGACAGCAGAGAAGACCCAGCAAGAGCAAGAAGATAGTGGAGAAGACCCAGCAGAAGACAGTGAACAGAGGGAGAAGGACTGGAGAGGGCTAGAAAACCTGGAGAGGGTAGAAGAACCGACAGAAGCAGAAGACATCAGCGGAGGAGGCAGAAGAGCCGGAGAGGGGAGAAGAGATGCCAGAGCTGCCTTAATAAATTATTTTAAAAACATGTGTAATGAAGTTTTATTTTTGACACTTTTTTTAGGTGAATGGATAGGGGTGCAATGTACCCCATACTCATTCACATAGGGTGGGGGGCCGGGATCGGGGGGCCCCCTTGTTAAACAGGGCTTCCAGATTCCGATAAGCCCCTCGCCCACAGACACCGACAACCAACAGCAAGGGTTGTCGAGAAGAGGCCCTTGTCCCCATCAACATGGGGGCAAGATGCTTTGCGTGGGGGGTGAAGGGCCCACTCCTTCTCCAAAGCACCCACCCTCCATGTTAAGGGTATGCGGCATGGTATGGTTCAGGAGGGGGGGCATTTGCTCGCCCCCACCCCCTTTCCTGACCTGCCGGGCTGTGTGCTCAGATAAGGGTCTGCCATGGATTTTGGGGGGACCCCAACGCACTTTTTTCAGCGTGGGTTCCCCTTAAAATCCATACCAGACTGAAGGACCTGGTATGCTCCTGGAGGGGGAACCCATGCCAGTTTTTATTTTAAATTTGGTGTGGAGTTCCCCTTCAAGATCATCAGAGCACAGGTCGCATGCCAAAGTCGGATCAGTTAGAACAGTGATCCAACTTTGATCCGGCTTCAGTGATATTCAATGGGCTGAAGTAGGATCAAAGTCGGATCAAAGTAGTGCAGGGAGCATTTTCAAAGTCGGATCGACTTGTGCTGGACCAGTTAAGACGGCTCCCATAGGGAGACATTGATTTTCACACGTCATGCGAAATGAGCTCCCAATGTCGGAGCGTTTGTTATACCATTGCGAACCCAGCCTCATTGGATACCATACACAGCTGGATAGAAGTATATAAAACAACCACTATATTGAATCAGCTCTTGTCAAAATTTGGTTAAATATTGAGTGATCAAAAAACGATTCGTCCTACGGACGGGCTACCTCCCATGTAGCAAAGGACACAATTCAAAAAATATATGAAGGGGGTTAAGAAAGGGGGGGGAGAAGGAGGGGGAGGAGGGGGGAGGGGAAAGGAAAAGAAGGGAAAGGGAAGAGGTGGGTAAGGGGGGGGGGAGGAGGGGAAAAAGAAGGGAAAAGATGAGGAACCCTCCTTGACCGCCTGGAAAGCCAACTGAAGGGAGAAGCGACCACGTGATAATGATCAAAATAGAAAACCTTTATTGAAAAAAGAGCATATAGACATAAGTAAAAAGCAGGGAGACCGGGAGCCCATATGCGTAGAACCACACAGGTGGGGTCCACTCCCTGGTGGATATCAAATGTGTGTGGTTGACACTTAACAAGATGAGACTATGAACATGAATAAAACAACGTTGAGTATAAAAACCACAACAATAGCGCTGGTGGCTAAAAATCCCCCCTCCACATGGACATAGTATAGTATAGTAGGTGAGGTTGAAAAAAGACACAAGTCCATCAAGTCCAACCTATGTGTGTGATTATGTGTCAGTATTACATTACATATCCCTGTATATTGCGTTCATTCAGGTGATTATCTAATAGTTTCTTGAAGCTATCAATGCTCCCCGCTGAGACCACCGCCTGTGGAAGGGAATTCCACATCCTTGCCGCTCTTACAGTAAAGAACCCTCTACGTAGTTTAAGGTTAAACCTCTTTTCTTCTAATTGTAATGAGTGGCCACGAGTCTTATTAAACTCTCTTCTGCGAAAAAGTTTTATCCCTATTGTGGGGTCACCAGTACAGTATTTGTAAATTGAAATCATATCCCCTCTCAAGCGTCTCTTCTCCAGAGAGAATAAGTTCAGTGCTCACAACCTTTCCTCATAACTAAGATCCTCCAGACCCTTTATTAGCTTTGTTGCCCTTCTTTGTACTCGCTCCATTTCCAGTACGTCCCTCCTGAGGACTGGTGCCCAGAACTGGACAGCATACTCCAGGTGCGGGCGGACCAGAGTCTTGTAGAGCGGGAGAATTATCGTTTTATCTCTGCAGTTGATCCCCCTTTTAATGCATGCCAATATTCTGTTTGCTTTATTAGCAGCAGCTTGGCATTGCATGCCATTGCTGAGCCTATCATCCACTAGGACCCCCAGGTCCACATCCACAGCTGCACCCGATTTTGCACTCTCCCGTTTTAGTAAATCCCCCTCACTGTGTCAACTACTGTTTTAATATATTGTTTTAATGATAGCTATATATTAACCACTTACGGACCGCCCGCCGTCATTATAAGTCAGCTCTTTGAAGTGGAATATCGTTGTTATGGCAGCAGCTAGCTGCCATAACCCTGGTATCCACTTCTTCAGCGGGCGGTCCACTTTCAGATAAAAGTGGTCTCTGCGGCGGATTCACGGCAAGATCACTTTTATTGGTGGCGGGAGAGGGGCCACCGATTACCGGAGCCGATGGCAGCGGCGGAGGCGATCAGATCCTGTTCCCTGCTTGGCATGGAGCTGAGTGAGGGGAAGATGGCCCCCACCCGGCTCCATACCATTGCAGGGCGGAACCAACATCAAAACTTCACTTCCGACCATAGCTCCTAAAGGAACATTTTATATTTGTTTTTTCAAACGACATTTTTTTTTTATTGCATTTTTGTGTAAATATGAGCTCTGAGATCTTTTTGACCCCAGATTTCATATTTAAGAGGTCCTGTCATGGTTTTTTTTCTATTACAGGGGATGTTTATGTTCCTTGTAATAGGAATAAAAGTGGCACAATTTTTTTTTTTTTTTTTAATGGTGTTCTCTGTAACTCAAAGCATGCAACCTGCAGATTTTTAAGGGTAAAAGTTTGTTGCCATTCCACGAGTCTGCGCAATTTTGAAGCATGACATGTTGGGTATCAATTTACTCAGTGTAACATCATCTTTTACATTATAAAAAAAATTGGGCTAACTTTACTGTTGTCTTATTTTTTAATTTAAAAAAGTGTATTTTTTCCAAAAAAAGTGCGCTTGTAAGACCTCTGTGCAAATATGGTGTGACAGAAAGTATTGCAACGACTGCCATTTTATTCTCTAGGGTGTTAGAAAAAATATATGTGATGTCTGGGGGTTCTAAGTAATTTCCTAACAAAAAAAAATGATTTTAACTTGTGAACAACAAGTTTGAAAAATAGACCTGGTCCTTAAGTGGTTAAAAAAAATATTTAAAGGACTCTTGAGCCATGGAAAACAGCCACCAGTGGTCAAATGGTCTTCAATTGATGCTTTAAGTGAGCATTGGTTAGGTAGAGATTTGTCCTTAACTTATATTTTTGGACAGGTCTTTAGACTGGATGTACACCTATACAATGCGGTAATGATTACCTTAATGCAATGTGGATGTCATTCATTCCTAAACCCACCTATAGCATCTGTGTTTCAGCACACCATAATACACAGTAAGGCACTATCATGCAATGTGGTGTGCCACATTAGAAAGAATACTGTATGCACATTTTTTTGGTGTATTTTGGTGCGATAAGTAGTCCCTTCAACTGAATAAGCTGCCTTAATGCAATGCACAATAATGTGCATTAACACACCACAATAGTATAGTGTAAATTCAGCCTTAAAGTGGCATTTAACACAAACATCAAAAAATATACTGCTTACAATCCTTACATGTGGTGGCTGTATTTGTTTTTTTAGGCTTTTTTTCTTTATTTTTACCGTTTAAAATACTGTGCCCAGTTTTGGAGACCACAGATATAAAAAGATATTGATAAGATAGAACGAGTCCCAATACCAGCAACAAAAATGGTGACAAGTCTGGGGGATATAGCATACCAGGAGAGACATCAGGAACTTAAAGTGGTTCTAAAGGCTGGATGTTGTTTACTTTAAAGCAGAACTTCAGCCAATATGGGAAGTTCTGCTTGATTGCATCCTCCCCCCTCCACTGCCACCTTCGGCACTTTTTGGGGGGAGAGGGGGAGCGGGTACCTGGTTTTGATAGGTAGCCACTCCCACTTCCGGGTCAGATCACATGTAGGATAGGTAGGAGTAGGGGGGAAGGAACATTTTAAAGAGTAGTTAATGTTAGGCTTTAATACCACTTTAATATATACTGTATTGAGGAAAGAAGGGAAAGGGGAGACATAATTAAAACCTTCAAATACATCAAGGGTGTGAATTAGGTTAAGGAGGGCAGTCACTTTTTTTTATGATGCTAAAATCGAGAACATAGGGACGTGACCTCAAACTAGCAGGAGTTAAAAGCTAACCTTAAAAATGATTATTTTCCCGAAAGAGTAGTTGATACCTGGAACAGACCTTCAGCAGAAATAG
Source organism: Aquarana catesbeiana (assembly GCF_042186555.1). Lineage (NCBI taxonomy): Eukaryota > Metazoa > Chordata > Amphibia > Anura > Ranidae > Aquarana > Aquarana catesbeiana. The sequence continues at coordinate 79,890,443 of NC_133326.1, read as the reverse complement.
CAGGTCAGTCAAAAGCAAGTGAATTTATACACACTTGGGGCAAACATAGATCTATACTCTAAAAATTCTTTGTAATTATTTAATTTAGACGCAATTGGGTAGTCAGAGTAAACAGACATTTTCTTTATACATTATTGGATATCAAAAGTGAATATTCAAAAAAAAAAAAATTGTGAAGATTCCCAAATCCTTTAGTAAATTGGCCCAATTGTGCTCTGACTATGTTTCTTATATGCATGGTTTATAGAATGTGCTGCACAAAGATAGAATATTTGTTTTTTTGGTTACAGAGTAGAGCAATGTTTTGTTTTTCATATATTTCCATGTTCCAATGAGTCAATTAGCTCGTCCTTTTGAAGTGTATGTATGTGCAATATTTGTAATGCTTTTATTTTCTGCATTTATTTTGAGAATCCATTACAATGTTATGGTTATTCAGAAAAACTGTAAAATTCTGGAATGATATGTAGTCAGAAAAACTGTGTAGGTTATTCCAAGTATAATGAAATTCACCAGTTAAAGTATTTGAGCTCTATGTGCAATACTTTCATATGTGTGTGTGTGTGTGTCTTCTACATGAAACCCTCTCTCTCTGATGGCGGATGCATGCTGAATAGCAGATTTCTGAGTTATGTTCTCTAAATTATCCCATGCTCAGAGAGCAAGTATTGATTTTGAAAATGACTGAGGCAGCCCTCGTACTACAGCCCACTCCCCCCCGTCATCATCCCCCAAAGCACAACAAACACGAGTCATGTGTTTCAGCCACCAAAGGGGACCTGAGCTGGTATTGTTTCAAAAATAAAAAAAACTCATGAGTCTGCCAAATGGCAATCAGAAGAAATGCTTGGCATCGAAACATTTTGTTTATGGAAACATTCCATCTATGTCCACAGTAAGATATTCCCAACGTACTGTACACGTAGCTGAACAGAAAATTGAACCTTCATTTTATTGATGACTGATCTATTGTGGCTGTAAAAAAATAGGCTTTGCTATAAATAATAAATGGAATTTTAACATGCTTGAAAATAATCAGATGTAGACAGTGTTAAAGGATGTACATAATGTACAGTATGTGCAGATAACAATGATATTTCTTCAGGTCCTTTTATTTTGCTGAAATAGTGCTTCCATATATTTAGACACTTAGGGGGTCTATTTATATATGCATTCGGTGCCACCATTAGAAATTGTGGGGCCCCATACAGCCTGCCTGACAGGAACCGCCATAGAGCCTGCCATACAGGGCTGCTACACCCCTCCATCCCTCGCAGAGAAGGGACTTAAAGCTACAGCAAAATGATGGCTGGGCGAGACTTCCGTTGATCCAGGTGGACATCATATGATGTCCTCCTGGATCGTGCTGTGCTGTGCCATGATCTATCACTGGGTGTGTCCGCCAGCCAATGATTGATCAGTGTACCAGCCTGCTGCAGGTACCATGTGATAGCTGTGACTGATCACAGCAGATCACATGACAATTGTAAAGAATGGATGTCTTCCTTTCATGTCATCCATTGTGTATAATTTTGTTGCTAGCTGTGATTGGTCACAGCGATCACATGGTACAGACAGGGCCAATCACAGCCCATCTGTGCTGTTCTGGAAATGTTATAGATAGGCAACGCCTACCCTTATATTGATTAGTGGTTCCAAATTAATAATAACTACTGCAGTAGGGAACAGACACAAAAGGATACACTCAGCATCTTTCAAAACTTAGGGTCGGTTCACACTACAACGACTTGGGATCCAACTTGTCAGCCCTCAAGTCACCCCAAGTCGCTTGACATTGGGAATTGCATTAGAGTCAATGAGAGCCATCTTAATGTATACTACTGAAGCCGCTCCAACTTCAGAAAAGGTTCCTGTACTACTTCAAGGCGACTTCTAGGCGACCTGTACCCATAGAATTCAATGGAAGTCGCCTCCAAGTCGGATCTCCATCTATATTGAAGCGACTTTACAGGAAAAGAAATTCGTTTACCCAGGCAAACCCCTCCCTCTCAGAGAGCTGATTATTCTGTGATTGGCCACAGCCAAAGTCGTCTGTCCTGGAGGCGACTTGAAGTCGCGTTGTAAGTTGCTTAAAGTCGTGCTGAAGTCGCGTTGAAGTCGCCTTGCAAAGTCGCATTGAAGTCGTGTTGCCCCTGTGTGAATCGGCACTAACTGTTCTGTTTATTTGACGCAATAGAAGTTTTTAATACACATGATTACGTAGGTATCACATTAATATTACAATTGTACTTTTATGTTAACAAGAGGCGTAACATAGGAAGGCTAAATTCTTATCAGGACTTGAAAGAATGAAAACATTATTAATGTTGAGTGCATAATGAGTGCCGTGTACAATACTAAGGCAAAGCATACAAAATATAGTAGAATACAATTTTATACAGAATTTACAAATTTCCTTTACAGTACCATGTGATTAGTTGTGGCCAGTCACAGCTAAAAACAACAAAACACACTGAATGAATCAGCTTTGTTCCGTAAATATGGTTGCTTATACCAGTGAAATGCACTCGTGTAAACAATCATATTGTGTAAAAATAAAATCCTGATTATTTCCCAAGAGTAGTACAGTGTTACTATGGTAACACTGTATTGTATCGCGCTGGTTACAAATTCAATGTGTTAAAAAACGTTAAAAAAAGGGAAAAAAATGATAAAAAAGATTTTTTTTTTTTTTTTACTGTCACCAGTCGGTGTCCCTAATCACCGCCACACCCATTATATGCTAACACTGTACTGCACTGGTGACAATCATATACAACTTCACCATGCCTCTTACTAAATACATTGGACTGTCTACTTTCCAAAAAGGGGTCATTTGGGGGATATTTGTACTGTCCTGTAATTTTCGGGCTTCAAGAAATGGGATAGGCCATCAGTGCATCAGGATTAATTGATTTTCAGATATATACCATAGCTATAACTCTCCTACAGACTAAATAATATACACTGATTTGGGTTATTTTCACCAAAAAAAATGTAGCAGAATACATTTTGACCCTAATTTATGAAGAAAGATTTTTTTATTTGCAAAATTTTATAACAGAAACGAAAAAAAATGGGTTTTTTTCGTATTTTTCGTATTTTTTTTAATTTTTTTTTTCTTTATTTAGCTAAAAATTAAAAACCCAGTGTGATTACAGACCACCAAAAGAAAGCTAAATTTGTGTGAAAGGAAATTTTGAAAATTTTATTTGGCTACAGTGTTGCCTAACTGCGCAATTGTCATTCAAAGTGGGGCAGCGCTGAAGGCTGAAAATTGGCCTGGGAAGGAAAGGGGTAGAAGTGCCCGGTATTGAAGTGGTTTAAGACCTTATTGTGGGTGCAAAGTAATCCTGCCAGCTGAAACTCCCAGCATTTAAAGGGTTACTAAACCCTCATGTGTTTTTTTTAAATAACAAATATTTCTTACTTACCTCCACTGTGCAGTTCGTTTTGCACAGAGTGGCCCCGATACTCCTCTCCTGCGGCCCCTTAGCGGCGTTAGTAGCTCCTCCCTGCATTTAGTGACCGGTCGGAAAACGCTCTCCTATAGGACACCCGTGCGGGCGGGCGTGCGCCCGAGTCCCACTTCTGCGTCTATTGGCACAGAAAGCAGGACTCAGCCCCGCCCACAGAGCCCGCATCATTGGATTAGATTGACAGCAGCGGAAGCCAATGGCTGCACTGATATCAATCTATCCAATCAGTACACAAGACATCAGCTAGAGCTGGTGTGCTCATCCCCGGGGAGAAGAAACCGGGTTCAGGTAAGTAAAACGGGGGCACTGGAGGGGGGGGCTGCAGAACTACAGAGGGTTTTTCACCTTAATGCATAGAATGCATTAAAGTGAAAAATCACCAGGGTTTACAACCCCTTTAAACACAAGTTCCCTGGGCATCAGTTTAACAGCAGAGCACACTGGACATTATAAAAATGCCAGTAGCTTTAGCTGTAGAATGCCGTGCCCAGCAGTGATACCAGTCATTGACCATTTGTGATGCCAATCTGTGCCCATCAGTGACACAAATCTGTGCTTATCAGTGACACCAATCTGTGCCCATCAGTGATGCAAATTTGTGCCTATCAGTGCTGCCTTTCAGTGCCCATCATTGCCGCCCAAGAGTGGCCATCAGTGCCTCTCATCAGTGCCACCACATCAGTGCCCATCAGTGCCACCTATCCATGCCGCCCATCTTTGTCCATAAATGCCGCCTATCAGTGCCACTTATCAGTGCCCATTAGTGCCACCTATCAGTGCCCATCAGTGCTGCCTATCAGTGCTCATCTGTGCTGCATATCCATGCTATCTATCAGTGCCCATCAGTGCAGCATATTAGTGCCTCCTCATCAGTGCCCTTCAGTGCCGTCTCCTCTTATCAGTACCCATAAGTGCCACCTCATCAGTGCAGCCTACTGTATCAGTGCCCAACAGTGCCGCCTTCTCAGCGCACATCAGTGGAGTAGAAAAATTACTTATTTATGACATTTTCTGACGAAAAAAACTAAGAAACACTTTTTCTTTTTTCCAAATTTTCTGTCTTTTTTCCTTTTTTTTTAGCAAAAAGTAAAAACCCAGTGGTGATTAAATGCCACCAAAAGAAAGCTCTATTTGTGTGAAAAAAAGATAAACATTTAATTTGGCTACAGTGTTGCCTAACTGCAGAATTGTCATTAAAAGTGTGGCAGTGCTGAAAGCTGAAAATTGGCCTGGGCAGGAAGGGGGTAAAAGTGCCCGGTATTGAAGTGCTTTAAGACCTTATTGTGGGTGCAAAATAATCCTTCCAGCTGAAACTCCCAGCATTTAAACACAAGTTCCCTGGGCATCATCAGTTTAGCAGCAGAGCACATTGGAAGTTATAAAAACACCAGTAGCTTTAGCTGTAAAATGCTGTGCCCAGCAGTGATGCCAGTCAGTGATGATTTGTGATGCCAATCTGTGCCCATCAGTGACACCAGTCTGTGCCTATGCCCATCAGTGATGCAAATTTGTGCCCATCAGTGCTGTAGAAAGCCACGTTAAAAGCGCAAGTTTTGCAGTCTTTTGCAGCATTTTTGCATTTTTTAACGCTTGCATTTCTTTAGCAAAACTATACTTCCACAAAAGCTTATGGCTCACAAACACTCATAAACACTGAATAGCCCCGTTTTTCAGAGTTAGACCTCATGCACACTAGACGTTTTTACAGCTGCTCTTAGGGGCATCTGATGTTTTTTTTTCTGCCTCTAAACGCCCCTCCATGTTAGCCTATGTGTCCATGCACACTTATGCCGCATACACACGATCGCACATTCCGACAACAAAATCCATGTTTTTTTCCAACGGATGTTGGCTCAAACTTGTCCTGCATACACACGGTCACACAAATCTTGTTGGAGATTTCGAACGTCAAGAACACGGTGACGTACAACACGTACGACGGCACTAGAAAAGGGAAGTTCAATAGGAAGTGCTCCACCCTTTGGGCTCCTTCTGCTAATCTCGTGTTAGTAGAAGTTTGGTGAGAGATGATTTGCGATTTTCAGCCTCATGCTTTTCCGATCGTTACTGCTCTTCAGTTTGTACTTGTGGATTTCTATCTGGTTTTCAGTGCGTGTAGTCAGTTCGCATTTGTTTTTCAGTGCATATTATTATAGTACGTATTTGATTATCAGTGTGTTCTTCCGCTCGTTTCTGATTTTTAGCTCGCTCTTCTCAGGCCTTTCTGATTTTCAGTGCATTCTTTAGTTCGTTCTGACCAGCCGACCGTTTTGAAGTCATGTTGCGGGTACGTACTTGTTGTAGTGTTTGTGCTGTGCAGGGACTTGGTGTTGTGGTTCTTACTTTGACCCAAGCCCAGTCCATGAACAGGGCAGGGAGGAGTTCATGGATGAAGAATTGGTTACTCCAGCGTGACCAATTCTCTCATATGTCTTTGTTGTGGGAGATCCGTGAGAATAATCCTGATGATTTCAGGAATTATCTCAGGATGATGGACTCCGTTTTTCACCGTCTGTTGGCTTTGCTGTTCCCCTATATTACGAAGCAGGACACCTGCATGCGCCAAGCCATCACTCCAGAACAAAGGCTTGTCACCACGTTGCGGTACTTGGAGACAGGGAGAAGTCTGCAGGACATCAAGTTCTCGACAGGCATCCCCCCTAGGCTCTGGGGATCATTATTCCAGAGACCTGTTCTGCCATTATTCAGGTCCTGCAGAAGGACTATATTAGGGTAAGTTTTATCCTTTAACATCACATTCTATGTATTTAATGTTTGCTAATGTATTGTATTTCTTTCATCATTCCCTAATTACCATGATTGTAATATGCTGTGAATGTCCCCTTTGTTCTCATGCATGCTTGAATTTTTTAAACTTCCTTTTTTGTCCTTCATGCACATTTGCCTTCACTAACCTCCCCAGCATGCTATCCTGGGCCCATACACACCTAGCCTAGTCACTTAACAATGTATTTTTTCAGCTCCATAGTAGTGATTTACCCTAAACACCCCCTAAAATGTGTACAAATGCTATTTGTGTCCTTAAATTCATGCAGAGTGCCAGAGGCTTTTTTTTGGGTCACAAAATCATTTGGAACCCTCCCGCCCCCCCAACCGCTAAGTCAACCGATACCAATCCTCTATCTGCTGACTTTGCCAAACCCATACACACTATACCTACCTCTTTTGTGGTCAGATTTCTGTATGAATTCCCCAAAGCATGTAGTGAAAGGGCCTGCCAGAATACTTTCAAATGGTACTGTTTAAAGTTTTCTTCTCCCATTATCTTGATAGGTATTTACAGAATGTAAAAATGTGCTTCAATTTGGACAGTGTGTATTCATATTTTTGTATTATTACACTTCTTACCTGTCTAGTGGGCTGCCAATAGTGTAAGTTATGAGGGGCTGGCCAAAGTAAAACACATTATTTATGCATTCATCTCTCAATGAAGTGGAGAGGGTTACCTGTCCAAAACATACCCCCCCTCCCCCTCAATTTTTTACATTGGGCCATCAGAAAGGGTAAGAAATCTGATAAGTGGACCTTATATTTTTGTCTTTAAACACTCCTTAAAATAATACTGATGTTGGCCAAGAATGTTTGTGTCTAATCTGCTTGCAATGTTTATGTGCAAAATTACTAAGTACTCTTTTCTTGTTTGACTCCACAGTTTCCTTCAACACCACAGGAATGGCAGACTGTGGCTTCCCAGTTTTCCCAGCGGTGGAACTTTCCCAACTGCGGAGGGGCAATTGATGGGAAACACGTCCACATCATGCCAACCCCCAGCTCGGAGTCATACTATTATAATTACAAGGGGTTAAATAGTATTGTGATGTTGGCGGTGGTGTCGGCGACATATGAGTTTCTCTATGTGAATGTGGGGAAGAATGGTCGGATGTCGGATGGTGGAATCATCGCCTAGACAGAGTTCTACACACGGCTCCAGAATGATGGCTTGGGATTGTCACCTGCTAAAGAGAACGTGGAAGGACTTCCGTTTGTCTTTGTCGCTGATGAAGTGTTTGGGCTGGATGATCACCTGATGCGGCCGTTCCTGATGAGGACCCTCACCCCGGACCAGAGGTGAGTTTTTAACTACCGGCTGGCCAGAGCCATAAGAGTGGTGGAGAATGCTTTCGGAATAATGGCCAGCCAGTTCCGCCTATTCCTTACGGCAATCAACATGGAGGAATATAAACTTAACCATATAATCCTTGCATGCTGCATTCTCCACAACTATTTAAGGAAAAATTCAGTGAACTATGTTGCCTCAGTTGGGCCTAAGGCCAGCCGTCCTGGCTTGCCCCCCCCCAAAGAGCCCTTGAGGTCCGTATCAAATATATGGAGTACTTTGCGGGTAGGGGGGCATTGATATGCCAGAAAATCTTTCATAAACATTTTAAAAGTACATTTTTGATTTAAACTGAAATAAGATTTCCTTTGATTTACTGCTTGTGTTTCTTTTAGCTGTCTCCTAGGTTATCCAATGGGCTTTTCTTTTTGGCCATTTTCTTTAACAGTGCAAACGTAATTTATTTGATACATGAGGTGACAATCTCTATTTCAGCAAACTATTATGTTGTGGGTCTGCTACACACACACCTTGTTTTTGTTGTTAATGTATGTAATGCATTAATGATAAAAATATTCATCATTTTCCGCACCATGAATTAATTTTTGAGAGTCAGAGTAAACACCAACTTACTGAAAAAAATGCTATTTAGCATTGAAAGAAGAAGCCACACATTGTTGATTAGAAAAAATTTTACTCTGTGCACATTCACATGTGTGTTAGAAAAGGGTTTTTGAACAAACCAACATATTTTTGAAATAACATTTTGGCGTTTGACATTACAAAATAGCCTTTTTTGTGGTAAACAGGCATGTTTAAAACCATAAAGCAATACACAATTCAGGAGTTTTCAAAGTTCAACTTTGATAAATTGAAGGCAATATCAGACATTAGTTAGTATGTCCAAACTGTGTTGATCTTGCCTTCATCAGATGGGGTGATGTCACCCCTATGAAAGCCAAATTTTGAAGACGCACATAAATTGGGAGACAAAATGGGAATTTCTCTCCTTATCCCATGCCTAATGTCAACATGTGCTAGATCCCATCATGGAGGATCAATGGACATGTTTTGGGGGTGCAACCCCTTCCTCTCAGCTACTTGAGTTACGAGGAAGGGGTTGCACCCACAAAACGCATACATTGATATCCCGTGATGGCAGATAGCACATGTTGACACACTGTGTGCATCTTCAAAATTTGGCTTTCAATATACTTCCAAAAAGTTTTAAAAATATTCAAAATAACAACAAATGGAAGAATTTAGGTGTGTTTTATATTCTGCCTAAAACATCAATGATGTTTTTGAGTCTTTTTTCCACATCATTGATGTCTTCCTTGATCTTCTGTAAGTCACGATTGCACACCATGATCTCCCCAATGAGGATCTGTGCACTTGCACTTGTGAAATGAGTTTCTTCTTCCACAACATCCACATCACCTAAAATTCAAAAACACAACATGTATTATAAATATGCAGGCATCCATCTATTACCTGAAGCTGTGGTCTTAGACATTCACCTGTTGTGGTCACTATTTCGCCCACTTCATAAACCTCTCCTTCCTCAACATCTTCTGGTTGTGGTGTGGGTATTTGCTTTTTTTAGGAGGTGAGGGGGTCCCTGGTGTCCTCCGATGTCCCGAGTCTTTTCTCCCCTATGTGAATCAAAAAAAGGTATACTTAGCACACAGATATTTGAGGCGAGAAATAGTAATATGAAACATTGCTTGGAAGTGTTGTACAATTGTTTTTTTTGGCAGAGTTCCAAGCTGAAGACATTATTTATCTCCCTTTGTAAAGATGGAATACTTACCTTTTTTGTACAATTTTCACACATGGAGACACCCCTAGTATCCACTGGAGCACCTGTGTGGGACACCCTAAAAAGGGTGTTCTGGTTTCCCACACTAGTGCTCCTGTGTCCAGATGTGTAAACAGCTGCTGAGTGTCCTCTCCTTACACTGAATCAAGTTTGCATTCCATTCTAGTACAAACCCATCTAGACAACAATGTCATAAACTTCGTTTAATACAAATAGGCCTGAACAAATGTAGTTAACCTGGATCTGCCAAAAACATTGTATTAGTGGGTGAAAGAACGATGTTTACTACGAACGATTACTGTGCCCACGAACCTGAAAGTTGCCATTTTAAACTGTACAACAGTAAAGAAAAGCACATGGAGCAGCATGCAAGTAATAATAATAATAGAAACACACGACAACTCTCTTGATCTTTCTGTACTGATCCCGCTCCCTCAATTTCAGGTATGACCAGCGTTTCCTCAATTGATCCTTGGATTGTTGTACCCCAAAAGGTATGACCAGCGTTTGCTCAATTGTTCCTTGGATTGTCGTACCCCAAAATTCCTGTGCAAACTTTTCACAACTTTAGCCATGATCTTGGCCTTTCTGACATTTGGGTTTGGGTAAGGTCCATGCTTCCCATCATAGTCGGCCCTCTTCAAGATGTCCACCATCTCCACCATCTCTATAAAGAACATATTTGAGTCCAGGATTGTCCCGTTCGTGGCTCCGGCCTTTTGTCGTTGCTGCTGCTGCTGTCTGCATGCACGTGCTCTTTCTCCACCATGTGCTCTCCCATTGCGCCGAAAGACAAGGGGCGGGGAATAGACTAGAAAGAACGTCAGGGGTGGGTGGAGTTTCATGCATGCGCAGTGTATATAAAGTGTAACACGCGTGCGTCGTACGTACGATCTGTGAGCAGAAGTGCCGATCGTTCTAATGAAGGTACAAGTTTAACTTGGTGCATCAGTGGCCTATACTGCTTCTAGATTGAGGCCTATATTGGGACAATTAGGAAAGTTTAGCTTGACATTAGGGTTTGTCTTGTGTCTTGCAGAGAAAATGGATGGCTTCAATGATCACAACTTCCTCCCCCTATTCATAGACAAGTACAGGGAGCTGCCCTGTCTGTGGCAGGTGAAACATCCGCATTATAATCACAAACAAAAGAGGCAGGCAGCACTGGAGAAACTTCTGGAGTTGGTGAAGCCGCAGATCCCCACGGCAACCATTCCCTATTTGAAGGCAAAAATTGGTGGGCCGAGGAGCACTTATAATAGGGAGCACAATAACGTCCAGGATTCCATGAGATCAGGAGCAGCAGCAGATGCTATTTATACCCCCAGGCTGTGGTACTATGACAGACTGTGTTTTCTGTCAGACCAGACTGAAGTCAGGCAATCACTCTCAACCCTTCCTTCCACTCTTCCTTCCACGCGTCCTTCCACCCCAGCTGAGGCTTCCGATGTCCAACCTGGGCCTTCCACCCAGGAAGAAGTGGAGGAGCCCAGCTTGAGCCAGGCATAGCATTGTTCTACATATTTCTTGTCATAAAATTATTTATGTTAACTAGATATTATTATTGATCACTAATTGCTGATTTAATAAAGTGTTTTAAATATCAATAGACAGTAGTGGCCAAAAATGTTTGGGACAAGAATAAAAAATGCTGGGGTCAGAATGATAGTCTTTTCTATTTGTTAACATTCAATTTGCAACAGTCATGAGCTGAAAATTGTGTGTGATTGATGAATAAAAAACTAAAAGTATGTCCCTTTATCATACACAGGAAAGCCTCAGCCAGGAAGAGGGCGTGGAATGTGGCAGCCAGGAGGAGGCTGTGGAATGTGGCAGCCAGGAGATGGCGGGGGAAAGTGGCAGCCAGGAGGTGGCAGGGGTAAGTGACAGCCAGGAGGTGGCCCGGCCCAGTAGCCTGACCGAATCCCAGGTCTCTCCCCTCCACCTTCCAATCAAAAGCCCCAAGAAGGTGAGTAATGTGGAGGAGGCGGTTGGGCTGATTTGGGAGGCTAATGATGCCCTCAGAACCACCCCCACTCTTCAAGAGGCCTTTGCCTCCATGGCTGCATGCAAAATGCAGGAAATGGAGGGGGGCCAACGCCTCATCTGTGAGGAAATTATGTATCTATCCCTAAATAAGGGGTTGAGGGGCCAACTCACAACCAAAACCTACCTGTGTGAGTTAGGCCATCCTCCTCCTCCTCCACCCCCTGCCACAACTCCAAAACCACAGCCTGGAAGCAAGCCTGGAAGGAAGAGTGGAAGGAAGACAAGAGTGTGATGGCCTGGGTTCAGTCTGGTCTGACAAAAGACGCAGGCTGTTTTATGACCACAGTCTGGGGACATATATGTCATCTGCTGCTGTTCCTGACCTCTTGTAGTCCGGGACCGGATTGTGCTCACTATTTTATGGACTCCTCATGCTACCAATTTTGGCTGTAAAATAGTTGATGTGTGCCCTGGGGTACAAAGGCTTCGTCAATTTCACAAGTTTCTCCAGCGTTGCCTTCCTCTTTATTTTATTATGACCCATAATAAATGGCTATTTTGGATTCACATAAACTTGCCTATGTGTTTTACTGAGTAGGCAGTAGGGATGAGCTTCGAGTTCGAGTCGAACTCATGTTCGAATCGAACATCGGCTGTTCACCAGTTTGCCGAACAGCGAACAATTTGGGGTATTCGAAAGCCGCGGAACACCCTTTAAAAGTCTATGGGACAAATCAAAAGTGCTAATTTTAAAGGCTTATATGCATGGTATTGTCATAAAAAGTGTTTGGGGACCTGGGTCCTGCCCCAGGGGACATGGATCAATGCAAAAAAAAGTTTTAAAAACGGACGTTTTTTCGGGAGCAGTGATTTTAATAATGCTTAAAGTGAAACAATAAAAGTGTAATATTCCTTTAAATTTCGTACCTGGTGGGTGTCTATAGTATGCCTGTGAGGGGGCGCATGTTTCCCATGTTTAGAACAGTCTGACAGCAAAATGACATTTCAAAGGAAAAAAAGTAATTTAAAACTACTCGCGGCTATTAATGAATTGTCGGTCCGACAATACACATAAAAGTTCCTTGATAAAAATGGCATGGGATTTCCCCGCAGGGGAACCCCGAACCAAAATTAAAAAAAAGATGGTATGGGGGTCCCCCTAAATTCCATACCAGGCCCTTCAGATCTGGTATGGATATTAAGGGGAACCCCGCACCAAAATTTAAAAAAAAATGACGTGGGGGTCCCCCTCAAAATCCATACCAGACCCTTCAGCGGGAGCCTATAATAAAGGAATTGTCAAAAACTGTCTCTTGTCATTTTTGACATTTTTGACACTTTTTTGTGAAATGGTAGGGGTACTTTTGTACCCCCTTACCATTTCACACAGGGGGGGCCGGGATCTGGGGGTCCCCTTGTTAAAGGGAGCTTCTAGATTCCGATAAGCCCCCCCGCTCGCAGACCCCCACAACCACCAGGCCAGGGTTGTGGGGATGAGGCCCTTGTCCCCATCAACATGGGGACAAGGTGCTTTGGGGGGGACCCCAAAGCACCCTCCCAATGTTGAGGGCATTTGGCCTGGTATGGTTCAGGAGGGGGGGCGCCCTCTTGTCCACCCCCCTTTTCCTGCAGCCTGCCAGGTTGCGTGCTTGGATAAGGGTCTGGTATGGATTTTTGGGGGGACCCCATGCCATTTTTTTTATTTTGGTGCGGGGTTCCCCTTAAAATCCATACCAGACCTGAAGGGTCTGGTATGGATTTTGAGGGGGACCCCCACGCCATTTTTTTTTTAATTTTGGTTTGGGGTTCCCCTGTGGGGAAATCCCATGCCGTTTTTATCAATTAACATTTATGTGTATTGCCGGATCGACAATTCATTACGAGCCTCAAGTAGTTTGCAATTACTTTTTTTCCTTTGAAATGTCATTTTGCTGTCAGATTGTTCTAAATACGGGAAACATGCGCCCCTTTACAGGCATACTATAGACACCCCCCCAGGTACGAAATTTAAAGGAATATTACACTTTTATTGTTTCACTTTAAGCATTATTAAAATCACTGCTCCAGAAAAAACGGCCATTTTTAAAACTTTTTTTTGCATTTATACATGTCCCCTGGGGCAGGACCCAGGTCCCCAAACACTTTTTATGACAATAACTTGCATATAAGCCTTTAAAATTAGCACTTTTGATTATTCATGTTCGAGTCCCATAGATGTTAACAGTGTTCGCATGTTCGAACAAATTTTTTGCCTGTTCGCATGTTCTGGTGCGAACCAAACAGGGGGGTGTTCGGCTCATCCCTAGTAGGCAGGTACATTTCCTAAATACAATGTCAAATTAACAAGGGACACCAACACCAACCAACCTCCTTGAGATTAAAAAAATACAAGATTATAATGGTGCTGTGGTAACTTGACACACAAAACGAAAAACAATATTATGAAGAGCGCTAGAAAAAAATGTAAAGAAAAGCAGGAGATTTTGATAAAAAAAAAAAAAAAACACTATAAACAAAAATTAAAACCATTATTATGGAGATCTGACGAAAAAATAAAAAAAATATTCAGGAGATCACAAGAAATAATAAAGAAATAATTTTTTCAGAAGTCTGTGTGAATACCAGCAGCAAAACAACTTCATTATTCTAGCATCCTAAAGAAGAAGAGAATGCGCTACATTAAAAGATTTAAAAATTTGCAGCGTGACGAATGTGCTATCTCCATTATGAACGCTAGTTTTACCAGACCGAGCACTTCCGTCTCGTAATTGATTCAGAGCATGCGTGGAACTTTGTGCGTCAGAATTGTGTACACACAGTCGGAATTTACGAGAATGGATTTTGTTTTTGGAAAATTTGAGATCCAGATCTCAAATTTTGTTTGTCGGAAATTCCGATGGAAAATGTCCGATGAAGTCTACACACGGTTGGAATTTCATGCTCGAAGCTGCTAAAAGCTGCCAAATGTTAGTGCCTGAGCATTAATTTCAATGACCAGAATACTTTATTTATTTATTTATTTATTCTGGCCAATTAAATGTCCAAGAGCTTGACACCTGTAAACGCTCCCTAAAGCTTGTAAAAGCTTTAGACACTTTTACAAACGTCTGATTTTTTTCTGCAAAAAAACGCTGCTGGCTTCTAGGAGAGTTAAATAAACGTCCTGTGTGCAGAGTGTTTTACATTTGAAAAGCTCCTCTTCAAACCCACTAGTTCTGGGGTTTTTTTCCATCCAGAAAACACCCCTACCAAAAAATGCTGATAAAAGCTTATGTGCGCACGGACACATAGGCTTACATGCTGGGGAGTTTACTGGCTGCAGAAAAAAACGCCTGAAACCAAAAACAGCAACTGTAAAAACGTCCAGTTTCCATGAGGCCTCAGAATCAGGAGGAGTAATCTCTCAACAATTAAAGTTCTGGCCAACCATAATGGATTGATATAAAAAAAGGAATCCAAACTTTACATTCATTGTCGGGGTTAGTGGCATGGAGGATTACTCATTCCCCTGCTTTCCTCTCTGTCCCAGGCCCCTGCTACTGAGCTTAAAGAGAACTTTAAATTAATCACTGGAAGCCATGGCCCAAGGAATTACTGTGTATGCACCCAAAGAGAGTCCCCCTTTATTCCCCTGAAACTATTCACACAGTTTTCACTCAAAATTCATACATCCTAATTGGATTCAACTGGACAAATGTTTGAATGTTTGAATTCTTGGTAAAATTTGTTTGAAACTTGTTTGAAAACATTTTTAAACAGACTTAGTAAATCAGAGTATATTAATTTGGAGATAGGTTTGCTGATGTCCATATACAACAGGGCTTGACTTCCTTAAAGTATATATAACCCCTAACAGTGGACTTAATTGCTCCCCTTTGATCTGTTGACCATAATATTGAAAGGGTTCTGTTATATCCGTTTGATAAGTACGAAATAATACCAGTTGATCTTGCCAGAAATCTAGGGAGATGATAACTTATGGTGCTTTCTGCCTGTGCTGCAATTTTATCAGTTGTGACTATTCCCAGCTCTCTGTGGACCAGAGAATGCCCACATGTCATAGAGCAGAGGAAACAGGGAAAGTTTTCTGTAGACCTCCAGGCACAGAGATTTTTGCGATTTCTGGTGTCTAAGTCTTCCCTGCTCATGTGTATGCCATGTCTTAATCACCTAATCACTGCACTGTACTTCAAGTTGTATTGTTTTGCTTTTATACTGGATAGTACAGCTCCCATGGTACTTCCAAACTACTTCACATATCAGAGCTGAGGGTCTCATAGACAGAAGTGCTAGTAACAATTATCTGACTGAACCCCCCCAATCCCCCACCCCGGTCACTCACACACTGCCTTGTATTCTGTGAATGGTTAACTGCCTCCAGTGCATAACTCATATTAAAAAAACTGGCTGCCGAGTGCCTGGGAGAAGAAAAATTATGCTGTCAAAGTTGAGGAATTACAGGCATGCCTGGTCTCTGCTGTGTGTGTTGCCTTAGCACAGCATGAACACAAATTATTAAAATAAATACAAATATACATAAATAGTAAAAAATAAACTAACGAGTAAAAATAACAACAACAAAAAAAGTTAGAAATGGTGACCAGAAAACTTACACTCAGTCCAGGCCAGAAACCATTCACTAGATTATATTAGAGGTTACAGCACAAACAAGTTGACCGAGTAATAAAGAAAAAATAGAAATAAATAAAAATGAAAAACAAAATGTAAAAACATAAAAAAGGAATGACGTCTAGGAATCTCCCATTCTTGTGCCACCCAGGCTGAGAACTATCTGTCAGATTATATAAGAAAGGGTTGCAGTGCAAAGAGTCTGAACAAAGTGGGGTTCTGACTACCAGACTTCAGGGTGGATGTAGCACAGCTTTTATTTGCTACTTCAGATGGGTCCTCTCAGACAGCACACTGGCTGCAGTGCAAGCCAGAAGCTTCTGTGCATACTGTGCAAGACCCATCCAGTGGTCCAGCCTGGTCACCCAATAGTCCTAGGAATCCTCACTAATACTATATTATATATTATTTTATTTGTGAGACAAAAGCCAAGAATAGTAGCTGTACAGTATGTAAACAGCTTTGTTAGGCAGCAATGTAAGAGTAGAGACCAGGCAGGTTTTATCTTGACATAAACATTATAATGTATTATCTGAGACACAATAGCCACAAACATTTTTGAGTGTTGGAACACCTAACAGGCAGAAAGCAGAATTTACCCTGCAACAAACATTACAAATTTGACAGCTGAGCTCCAACTATGGGAACATTGTGTGGCACCTTTACATTGCAGGAGCTCCGGGATAGGCTGCAAACATGGAAACACAAAAGCAAGATTTGCCCTATACCCAACATTGAAAACATTGGTAACAGTAGCACTAGATCAGGCCAGGAGAGGTGGCAGGAGGAGGTTAATGTTGGCAGATATCATTTTTGGAGGGGTGATATTAGCTGATCCACAGTGTCATGGGACAAGTGTATTTGTCTTTCCTGCTGCTTTAAAGGCCCTATCAAAGAACACACTGGCACGGGCAGAAATGCCAGTGCTTACTGTGCAAGCTTCCACTAATGATCCATTCTTGACACCCAATTGTCCATTGGGTCCTCACTTTTTCACCAAGCTGGTCCACTCTGGTTGAAAAAAAGAGTAACGGAGGCATCCACTATTACTGCTGCTCCTTCTTTCATGAGCCCGAGGATGGGAGGCACATTGGTGATAAAAGGGGACCCTGCCACCATCAGGAAATGCAGTCAAAATGATCTAGAACAGACTTAGCACCCCTGTCCATGCTTGCTGGACCACTTGTCTGTGTGTACATGGACACTGTTGCTGGCAGGGCGGTCCAGTGACATGGATAAACTACATTCTACATGATTGGACTGAGGGCACAAATGACCACCTGGACAAAGTTGAAGCAGATAGATATTTGCCACCGTGATGTAGCACAGACAATAAACTCATGGAAGAGGGCTCACTCCATGAGCTAGAATGGGAGCAGCTGCTATGCCGGAAGTTTTTCCAAGGTGCCATTGAGTTGCTGGTCATAGGAGTGATTCAGGGACTATTCTGCTCCTGCAGCTGTGTAAGAGACAATTGTCTGGTGAAAGATGTTGCTGGAGATGGTGGGGTAGGTTAAAGAGACTCTGAGAAGGTTCAAGCTTGCATTTGTGCCTACTCAATGTGGCCCCCATGACCCTCTTCACCACTTGATTTGGTAAAATGTAAGCCTCTGACACTTCTTGTGGGACCTCCCTCCCTATTACTAGAGGGCACAGATGTTGCAACGAATGCTCTTGT
The DNA here is from genome assembly GCF_042186555.1 of Aquarana catesbeiana. NCBI lineage: Eukaryota > Metazoa > Chordata > Amphibia > Anura > Ranidae > Aquarana > Aquarana catesbeiana. Next base: position 79,872,768 of record NC_133326.1, on the reverse strand, counting down.
GAAGGGGGGAAGATGAGAAATAAAGAGGAGGAGGAATGCAAGCCTTTTGCTACTGACTGGTATCATTGAAGTGCTGTCCATATCTGGCTTTGTGGTGCAGATTCATGTTTCTCCTCACAAGGTACCCTAATGATTTGCAGTTTTACCATAGTTAATATGTTGAAGGCAGGGGTTTCAGACCACAAAGGTACTGTTGGCAGAAAATATGTTAAAAAAAAGGCCCATGTTGTATAGTTCTTTGAACCAACACTCAGCATGGTAGTGGCCTATATCTGTCGTCAGGTGGAATAGGGTAGCTGCTCCATCCAGCTGCAGACAACTGGCTGCTTTGCACCTGGGAGGAAAAAGAGGAAGGCTCAACTGACCAAATTTTAAACTCTAGAAAATGCATTATTAGTAATTGATATCTAAAGTGTTTCCTGCTAAAAGCTTTTGTGTAAACAGATGGGATAAAGGTGTCTGCATGCAGTGTCTTTTGTACAATTTACTCAGGGTGGGCTTCTGCCCGCTCATCGATCCTGATGATACCAAGGCTCAAGGGAAAAGGATTTTCCAGAACAGGGTCTCGAAGGATCTGCAACCAGTGAAAGTTGCCTGGCCGTGCACCTGGTGCCATTGGAATTCAGTGAGGTCTGTAATGGTGGTGATGAGAGTAACCCTTGATAGTCACCCAGCCGGCAATTGTGGATCTGCCTACAGGTGTATGGCTCACTCGCTGAAGACTCTCTATGCCATCCATGCCATGGCGCCTACTAGCATTCCCCAGAGGGCTGGGTCCCTGCTCTCAGATGAAAACTGTGGTCCCAAGAGGAAGAACTCCTCCCTGGACCAGGCTCTTTATGTCCTCACCCAGCATTCTTCTCTCTCTAGCCGGCTGGAACTTGTAGTCTGCAGCAGCACTGGCTCCATGGAAAGCCGGGTTCTCCGAACCACATGTCCAATGATCCCCTGCTTTCACTAGTTCTCTCTCTCTGACTTCAGGAAATTATGACACAATTTCCAGGCTGAACACTAGAGGCAAACAAACTCAAGGCAGCCCTTGTTTAAGAATGTCCCACAATGACACAGGCAGACTAGAGAGTGCCTGGTTATATATATATATATAGTACAAAAACTATAATAGAATGTACAATACATCTTTCAGTACCAGAATGCCATCTGAAATGTCAGTGGATATGCAAAATAAGAGAGCAATATAAACTTTTTAATAAGTAAGCTTGCACTATTGTAATAAAACCTAAAATTACTGATTTGTGCATACGTCAAACTATGACCGGTTCTCTTAAATATTGCAAACTGCACCATACTTTACATTGTTTTCTCATCTTCACACGTTCCATTTCCTGCTCATCTGTAATTACAGCAAATAGCTGCTTAATGATATGAAAATCATAAAATACCAATAAATCGATAAAACATGCACAAATGCAATTTTAGAATGTAATCAATGCTATTAAATCCAACTTCAATCATATTAGGCTTTGTCAATATATGCTGGCTGGATTAAAGCAAAACAATGCCCTTTCCTTGGCTATTGAAATCTCATCTATGTACAGTGATAAGGATTTTATGTAATGCACTGATACAAGTGGGCTTAATTAATATTGTCTGAAGAGCTAATGCAGTACATCCCATTAAAACATCTTAAAATCTTCCAACAATATGTTGTTTATTGAATAGTATAGTTGATTAAGTGAATGCATTATGAAAATTAGTTATGGTTAATGAGATCTCAATAAAATATATCTGATTTTGGTTGTCAACAGAAATAAATGTAGTTTTCCTTAGGAGAAGACCATTTATGTGTTTGAGATCTTCATTTTTTATCCTGCAAATAATGATGAATGAAGGCAAATTATTTTTCCTTTAAGGCTGTTACATGGCACAAAACATGTTACTTTGCTTAAAGGCACAAAGGGAGAAAAAATCAATACAGCAAGGTTCAATTACAACATTTAAGTCATGTGACTTCCAGCAAAATTACCCATTTTTATCAAAAATTCATACGGCAACTTAAAAATTCATCTCCGTAAATAAGAAGTAAATTGTGGCTGAAGCCCACAACAAGATATGACAAATAGAGCAGTGTAGATTTTCTGGTTCCAGGTTTCTTGCCTGGAAAGCTATTAACATACAAAAGTAAATAGGCAAGTCAGAGAGGCTAATATATATTCCAAGTAAAGCATTTGTATTTATGGTCTACGTGCCTACTTCCTGGAATATATTAGGGACTATTAGAGTCAAAGGTATCCAGTCAGTCTTTTCTCCTTACAGAGTAATGCAGAATTGGTGAGATATGCATAGGTTTATTTCTTTAAACAGAAAGATAAAATTGTGTATAGTTCAGAAATTCTCTAGGGGAAAGGGAGAAAGCTGCTGAAGTGAACATACCTAGGAGGTACCTGCAGTAGCCTACCAAACCTTCCTGTCTGGAGTAAATGCTGGGCTGTTCTAATGAACAAAGCACTGACATTTCTGTGCAGTGCCTGAGCTTTCCACTATACCTCAACCCTCACCAAACTGCATCCATATTGGACCATCACTAAGATGGGCAGCCTTAATAGCCAATAGGAGAAAGGCCTAGTTTATACCTGCAGCTTTCCCCCGTGGCAGTTTCTTTAAAACCACTTCCATACCGCAGGCCATCATATGATGTCCTGGACTTTCAGTGATGATATCTGAATGATGTCTGCATCTGCAGGCATCCTCCAGATATGATTTTTTTCAGCGGGCGATTCCCTACACCATAATAATGATCATAGCGGCAGTTCAGCCAATTGATCATTCTTACCGGCGATGGGAAGTGATGACCCCCTCCTCCTGCCGCCCTCTGGTGCTCCTCCAGGCTCTCCTGTGCCATTGGGGACCCAGAGAAGGAATCCGCCGGCACCGAAGGAAGTCATAGAGAAAACCGAGGACAGATGGTACCCGGCATCTCTATGACTCTCAGAGACCCGGGCACAACATTATGATGTCACGTCCGGGCCGCCCGAAGTAAACAGAGCTGAGATCTTGGCTAGAAAGCATCAGTTCATCTGATGCTTTCCAGCCTGGAGGAGAGATGTGGGGTCTTATAGACCTCACCTCTCTCCATACAGAGGACTGATCAAGCACTATTGCCATTACAAGGGATGTTTACATTCCTTGTAATAGGAATAAAAGTGATCAAAACTAATTTTTTTAAAGGGAAAGAAAAATAAAAAAATTTAAACAAAATAAACAATAAAAAAATAAAAGCGCCCCCGAGCTTGCACGCAGAAGAAAACACATATGTAAGTCATGCCCGCATATGTAAACGACGTTCAAACCACACATGTGAGGTGTCTCCGCGAACATTAGAGCAAGAGCAATAATTCTAGCCCAAGACCTCCTCTGTAACTCTAAACATGTAACCTGTAAAAAATGTTAAAATGTCACCTATGGAGATTTTTAGGTACTGAAGTTTGTGTGACATATGAGGTATCTATTTACTCTGCGTAACATCATCTGTCACATTATACAAAAAAATTGTGCTAACTTTACTGTTTTTTTTTTTTTTATTCATGAAAATGTATTTTTTCTTGAAAAATTACTGCGCAACTTCCGTGTGACATAAAAAGTTGCAATGACCTCCATTTTATTCCCTAGTGTGTCTGCTAAAATATATATATATAATGTTTGTGGTTTGTGAGTCATTTTCTAGCAAAAAAATTATGATTTTTACATGTAGGAGAGGAGTGCTGGAATTTGAGCGGTATTGAAGTGGTTAAGGACAGGTTAAAAACTTTGGGAGTATGTAAGGAGAATGAACATAAATTAATGTTACATTTTTTTGAACTACTTGAACTAGTCTTTGCTTTAGCACAGGTTTAGCACAGAGGATTCAACAACCAGAAGAGAGTCTCAGACATGCACCTCTTTTAGGAAGCCCAATATAACAGCTTTTCCATGAAGGGCTTTCAAAACAGCTCTCCTCTTCAAATAACCCCCTGCCTCCATGAGCTCACCTGGTTAATAGACATAAGCTCACCTGGTTAATAGACAGGGCTGTAGGGAAGTATCTACCCTGCCAAATTGACCCCTCCTAGCCCTGTCCCATGATGACTCACATATTAACAATAAAGAAAATATTCAGAATAACATTTTATTGTTAACCCTAATTTGTTTTTTTTAGGGGGGGGGGGTGTCACTTTCCATCATTGCTTTAGGTACCAGAAGACCTTGCTTTATACAGCCTGGATGCGTTATAGAAGAGGTGCTCCACTTGACTTTGGTTACAAATGTGACCCTTAGGTTCTTTTAAGTTGGTGTAATTAATAGTCCCCTTGTGGTTGCAGATTCATTTAAAGATAAACTCTGGGATAGTTTTTAATTTGGGCCATTCTTTTCTGTTTCTATGTACATTATAAGAAAGAATATTTTTCCAGTAAAAATAAGGTAGGTAGGTTTAAACATTTTTGTACAGTCTGTGAGTCCATGACATCATCACTCACAAAAACAAACTACAGCTCTACCCAGAGGAGGTATCAAGGAGGTGCCTACATGATTTCCTGTTACTGTGAGGCACTGCTGGAGCAAACCAAAACGCTTATCATGCAATAGGAATTGTAACTGTCAATGGGCAATAATGGGATTTTGGATAGTGAATAGACCTGTCGATCATGGTGTTATGTTATAGTGGGCAGGACAGACCAGCAATGTCCTGGCCCATCAATCAATTTTTACAGCGTTAGTGGGCAGGACTGATTATCTGAGAAGCCTTGGTATTCCCACTACAGCTAGCAGAGATTTAATTATGTTGCTGCTTCTAAGTAAAGAACTACAGGGATATTACACAACTTGTGGCCTGGGTAAGGAGCAAAGACAGTGGCCACTGATTTTACAACTGATCTTACACTGATCTTTAACAGAAAATGGGACACTGGGCCCTTATTATGCAGGTTTCTGGTGGTGATTTGACAGTGGTAGCAGCATTAGTTTACAAAGAAGACCATATTGTTAAAGTAGAAGTATAATCAAAGCTATTTTGGCTGTACTTCCCCTGTGGGTCACAGGAGTGCAGAACGTTCTGCACTCCTGTGACCCATTTTCAGCCAATATTGGGCTAAATTCCACTGCTGGCTGACGTCAATCATCTGGTCCAGGCTCTGGAAAGGTCCTGACTGTATGGTCAGGATCCACCCAGATGCCTGCACCGGCACCAGGCTCTCAGTGATGCTGCATCCACCTAGGTGACTATAAATGTTTGTTTTTTCCTAACTTCATAATTCTCTTAACTGCTCCAGGACCACCCCACGTACATTTACTGCATCAGGGTGGCCCTTCAGCGCAAAACCACGTACCTGTACGTGATTTCTATTTCCGGGTCTGGGGCGCACGCATGCCACCGGCGACCTGCTCCCGCTGTGACTGGAAACAGCGGGAGCCAATCAGCAGGTGCGGTAGACCCAATGTTCGCCTCTCATTACCAGGAGAGACAGAACAGCGCTCTGCCTATGTAAACAAGGCAGATCACTGCTCTGTCAGAGGGGAACATGGAAATCTTGTGTTTCTGCTAAGCAGGCACACGGATCTCTGTCTTCCCCAAGTCAAAGCACCCCCCACAGTTAGCAAGCAATCCCAGAGAACACATTTAACCCTTTGATCGCCCCTGATGTTAACCCTTTCCCTGCCAGTGGCAGAAGTACAGTGGCAGTGCATTTTTTTAAGTGACTAAGTGTCACTTAGTGTCAGATTTGTCTGCCGCAATGTCACAGTCCCACTAAAAATCGCTGATCGCTGCCATTACTAGTAAAAAAAACCCCAAAATATATGAACATATCCCATAGTTTGTAAAAGCTATAACTTTTGCACAAACCAATCAATATACACTTATTGAGATTTTTTTTTAACAAAAAAAGTAGCAGAATACATATTGGCCTAAATTGATGAAGAAATTTGATTTTTTAAATGTTTTACTGGATGTGTTTTATAGCAGAAAGTAAAAAATATTGTACTGCGGCAGGTTGGCTCGGCTGCACGAATCGTTGTCATTGTACGTCGGGCGCGTACACGGTGATCTGTGGGCACACACGTGCCGCTGGAGGCAGTGGAGCCAACCAGCGGGTTTGGCAATGTCCGCCGGCCACCCGTGATCGCTCCAGAGAGAGGCAGAATGGGGATCTGCCAGTGTAAACAAACAGATCACCGTTCTGTCAGGGGAGTAGAGTGAGATTGTCAGTTCCTAGTGATTAGGAACAGCGATCTCTCTCCTCCTCCAAAATGTATCTAAACTTTGTCAAAAACTTTTTTTTAATTTTAGATAGGGAGGGTAAAACCAGTGTCAAGTTTTTTGCCATCTGTTTTCTATTCGGGAAATGTCCCTTCACTTCCTGTACTGTAGACTCAATAAGAACTGAGAGGATAACTTTCCAGTATGAAGAAAGTGTCCTCTTAGACAGTTCTTATGGGAAAAGTGTCTCTATTGGAAAATTTCCACTCTATTCCTGTTCTGGTTGCAACTCAAAATGTTGAATCTGCCCGCAGTTTCATTCCCAGTTATATTGGTCATCAGCACAAATAGAGAGGGTGAATCTCTCTGGTTCTAATCTCTGATTATAATCAATTAATATAGGAATAGCTAAAAAGATAGATAAAAAATAACAAACATTTCATAATTACTTTCTGTGTGCAATGGTTTTGCAATAGTTTTGCACAGAGCAGCCCCGATCATTTTTTTTTTTGGTCCCCCGCAAGTGCTCCAGACCCCTCCTCTTCAGTGAGTGCCTCCATGGAAAGCCAGTCTATTGACACAGTCGGGTGACTTGGACCCGACCCCCATTCCTTTGTCACAGCATTTGCTTAACAGCAGTGGGAGCCATTGACTGTCATTGCTATCAATCTGCCCAATGAGGAAGGAGGCAGCAGCGAGTGCTGCTGCAGCACAGAAGGTTTTTTGCCTAGAATGCATTAAGGTTAAAACTTTGAGGCTTTAGAACCACTTTAAGAATTTCTATAATTACCTTTATTACTTTATGATTTTTTTAAATTTTAAACCGTCATAAAATGACATTTTATTTTTGTGTTTATTTGCAGTCATCTGACCACTAAGCCTGGGTATGTGTCCCGCTCCTAAAGAACATCTGGCAGAGGTTTCCCCTGAGCACTCACATCAGTACAAGAAGTAATGTCCCAACTCTAAACTTACAGCTACCACTCCACTCCACTCCCAAAAACTAGAGTGAAGGAAGAGAGGAGGGGAGGAGATAAATGTTACTGTCCATACTGAGGAGTGCTGGAGCTATGTAAATAATTGAAGAGCATGTACACTGGAGGAAGTTCAGCACTTTTGAATATATATATTTAGCCAAGCCCAGGGCTCCCGGATGCCAGCAACACTTTTGGGATCAAGGATGTGAATAGTAGCAGATAGTGTTGTCAGCCCAACTCAGGAAAACATATCATATTCAGGGAATGGCAGGATCACCAGTTAATTTCTTTATATTAACTATTGCTATGAAAAAATAGCATAATGTCAATGTGCATGTGTTATGGGAAGCTGGCAAAGGACAGTTTATCGTGTTTGTCTTAAGAGACATTTTAATTTTTGTTTCTAAAATAACATATAATAGTTTACAGCAAAGACTATCCGTAACATCAAGTGGGAGTCATCCATACATATAAGGAGAGAAATAATATATGTATAATACTTACATTCATTTCTATGCCTGGCTGTCAATTATACCTACAGTGCCTTGAAAAAGTATTCATACCCCTTGAAATTTTACACATTTTGTCATGTTACAAACAAAACAAAAAAAAACACTTTTCAGATATTTATTTGTAAAAAAAATTTGAAAACCATTTATCATTTTCCTTCTACTTCACAATTATGTGCCACTTTGTGATGGTCAATCACATAAAATCCCAATAAAACACATTTACGTTTTTGGTTGTAACATGACAAAATGTGGAACATTTCAAGGTTGTAAGTATGAATACTTTTTAAAGGCAGAGTATGTGTCTGCGAAAAGTGTCTGTGAAAAGGTTTTTCACTGGAAACTTCTAAAATCCACATTATCATAGCACCTATTATGGGACTATTAGACCATGCACATCACTAAGAGCATCATAAAGAACAGGAATTCTTCCACAACCTCCTTTGGCGCTAAATGATAACTAAACCAAAAACAAACATTGAATATATCGTAGTTTATGAATGAATGAATGACTTGTATAGCGCTGCAATTGAGAACTGAATCGCCTCAAGGCGCTAGATCCATCCTGTGTTGTCCAGCTTCTTAGAAGAGGTAGGTCTTGAGTTTTTTCCTGAAGACCTGATGATTTTCTTCTATATGGATGTTGGTCGGTAGAGTGTTCCATAGCCGTGGTCCTTGGACTGCGAATCTTCATTCTCCCTTTGATTTGTAGCGGGATTTGGGAATGTGGAGGAGGTTTTGGTTGGTTGATCGAAGACTGCGATTAGGTATGTAGCGTTTTATTTTCTCACATAGGTATTGAGGAGCGTTTCCTTGTAGGCATTTGTGGGTGAGGCAGAGGGTCTTGAATGTGATCCGATCCTTTACGGTTAGCCAATGTAGGCTCCTCAGGGATGGGGAAATGAATTCCCAGGGTTTTTTTCCTGTTATCAGTATTGCTGCGGTGTTTTGGATGAGTTTTAGGCGTACAATCTGGTATTTAGGTAGTCCTGTGTAAAGTGAGTTTGCGTTGTCGAGCCGGGAATTAATGATAGTTCCAACTACTGCTGCTTTGTCCTCTTTTGGAATAAAGGGGATGAGTCTACGTAGCAGGCGAAGAAGATGGTGAGATCCGCTGACTACTGATCCAATTTGTGCATCCATTGACATTTCCGAGTCAAAAATTACTCCGAGACTTTTGGCTTTGGTGCTTGGGGTGATGGTCTGTCCAAAGACGGTGGGTGGTGTCCAAGGGTTCTTGTTTTTTGTATTTTGGTTTGCGTGTAGTAGAAGAAGTTCGGTTTTGGATCCGTTGAGTTTGAGGTAGCTAGTGGTCATCCAGTCGTCTATCAATGTGAGGCTTTTTTCTAGTTGCTGATGATGGGCGGTTTAAGGCTGTTGAGATGGTGTTCGAGAAATGTTCTTTTTTTGCTTTGAAGATTGCTTTGTGATATTTTTTCGGTGAGTGCTTTGTATTTTGTGTGGTTTTCCTTAGTAGAATTTATTCTCCAGGCTCTTTCAGCTCTTCTGCGTTCACGCTTCAGTAAAGTAAGGATGCCGGTAAACCATCCCGAGTTTTTTTTGCGGATGAGTGTTCTATGTTTTGGAGCCACTGAGTCTGCTGTTTGTAGTAATGCCTTGTTTAAGGAGTTGAGTGTTTGTTCGGTTGAGTGGTTTAAATTTAGCGTTGCTATCTTGTTTGATAATGTGGTTTTGAAGAGTTTGGAGATCTTCTGAGATCTTGACCAGTGTGTTGTTATTGCGTGATTCAGTTTGTGGAGGGTGGTGTTGGTGGCGATTTTAAATTTGATAGCTTGGTGGTCCATCCAAGCTATCTTGTTTGATAATGTGGTTTTGAAGAGTTTGGAGATCTTCTGAGATCTTGACCAGTGTGTTGTTATTGCGTGATTCAGTTTGTGGAGGGTGGTGTTGGTGGCGATTTTAAATTTGATAGCTTGGTGGTCCATCCAGGGTAGCGGTACATTGTCAAATATGTTGATGTCCATATTTTATTTGAAGATGAGGCCCAGAATATGTCCTGAACCATGTGTAGAAGCATTTACCAGTTGCTGGAGACCTAGTTCTTCCAGTTGGTTAATACATGCAGTGGCGATAGGGTCTAGGGTGGTTTGCCCAGAGGTTGAAGTCCCCAAGTACCAGAAAGTTTTTGGTTTTCAGGGTGTGTATTGAAATGAATTCCATGAAGGGTGTAAGAAGATTAGTCTTCGGTCCTGGTGGTCTGTAGCATAGTAGTATGTGAATGGTGTCTTGGGGTGTTGTTTGAAGATGAAGGGAGAGTGTCTCCATGAAAGGCACTGAGTTATGCAAAGTTGGTTTGGTGAGTGCAAGGTGAGATTTGAAGATCACTGCTAGGCCTCCTCCTTTTTTCCCTATTCTATGCTCAGTTAGGATCCTGTAGTTCTCAGGCACCAATTAGGTTAGGATGGCTTTGCAGTCGGGTGTTAGCCAACAGCCAGTAGTTTACCAGGCAGTGGTGATAGGGTCTAGGGTGGAGTTTGCCCAGAGGTTGAAGTCCCCAAGTACCAGAAATTTTTTGGTTTCCAGGGTGTGTATTGAAATGAATTCCATGAAGGGTGTACAGAGATTAGTCTTCGGTCCTGGTGGTCTGTAGCATAGTAGTATGTGAATGGTGTCTTGGGGTGTTGTTTGAAGATGAAGGTAGAGGGTCTCCATGAAAGGCACTGAGTTATGTAAAGTTGGTTTGGTGAGTGCAAGGTGAGATTTGAAGATCACTGCTAGGCCTCCTCCTTTTTTTCCTATTCTATGCAGTTAGGATCCTGTAGTTCTCAGGCACCAATTCGGTTAGGATGGCGTTGCAGTCGGGTGTTAGCCAGCAGCCAGTAGTTTACCAGTCCCTAGTTGTGGTGGCTGTATTCACTTTCATTTTTAATGCTAAGAACATTTTCATAAGTACATAAAATACAAGCTGATCTTACCAGAAATTGTCCTGGTCACGTTCTGTGAGCTGAACACAAAGAAAAATCAATCTTTGTTTCCAATGTAGAACTGGGCTCTTCCCAGAAGTGCTGACAAAATAAACACAGAAAGGACATTTTTTTTCTTCTCTCCTGTGATGGACAGCTACAGGGAGAGAGCGGACTGGACTGTGCCCTGAATGGCTGTTGCTACAGCTGAAGAGAACCCTGCCCCTAGCAACCCTGGAGAAGGAGGACTTCTAATTAGCTGCCTAAGCCAGGCTGGTTCCCAATTGGCTGTGGGACATTTTTCCGCCTCTCACCACTGAGAGAATCAGGAAATCCTTGTGGGATCTGAGGAGAGGGCTCTGGGACCCATTTTAGAGAGCCCGGGAACCACTTGGGGAACAGGAGTGCCTGGCCAGTACAATATATCCCTGGGAAGTGTTCTGTGAGGAGAGAAACAGAATTGAGGCCTTTCTGTGATTGTTATTACAGAGCCTGGGAGCTGAACTGTGCTGTGTGTGCCCAGAAAGTGTTAGCCTGGAAGCTTGTGTTACAGGGCTTAGGGCTGCAAGAAGCCACAGGACTGTTGTTGTGACCTGCCGACCACATGCTGTTGCCAGAGGATCTGTTCTGCCAGGAAAAGTGTGCTGCACCTGAATTACATGCAAAACTGTGTGCCGGGACCAGGCTGTAGGCTGCTGCTATGCTGAACACAGTGAGGGAGGAGCTTCCATTCCAGTGAGTTCCAGTTGCTCCCAGTGACCACATGTTCCAGCTACCTGTTAAAGCTGCAGAGAGCTGGCTCAAGAGGAAGGACCCTTTCACCAGCCGCAGAGGAACCCCTCAGGACTTGAATCAGGACTTGAATCAGTCATCAATGGTGAGAGGTTTCCAGCCATCATCTTGTTTACTTTACTTCCATGCAAGGGCCCCATCGCCGGCAGACTCTCTACATAGTCCCACTGGCCTGTGGTTAGGCAGGACAACTTTGCAAAGGAAAGAAAGGAAACTAATGCCGCCATGACATCTAAGGACTGGTAAGCTCCAAAATATCACATCTTTGTTTTTGGGTTTATATATGCTTTATAAAATCGATCCTTAAAACCTAATTGATAAAAATTCCCGTGGGAGGGGGCACACTGGGGAGTGGGAACAATGATAGGGGAAAAACAAAGAAATGATGTAACTGTGTATGTTGGCTACTCCTGACCTCTGTACTGCTTGTCCCCCACCATCAACTGCCCCACCCATACTGTTGGTGTCCACCATAAACTGCACCATCTGAATTACCCCTCCCCCTTATGTAATTCTTTTTTTTTCTATTGCCACTGACACTACCGCAGCAGGATTTTTCCTCCCAATTACACCACAGCACAGGGAAATTTTTTCCTTCCGGCGACACCACTGACATAGGAGCATTTTTCCTTCCAGTGACATCACCGATGCAGGGACATTTTTTTCTTTACACTGATGCAGGGACTATTCTTCCTTTACCACTGTTGGCAGTATTTTATGGGTACAAAGACTGTGAAACATGTGTGCAATATTTGCAGTGAATTGGCGCAGGTTCTGTTTAACCACTTCCTGCCCGGCCTATAGCAGATTGACGGCTGGGCGGTGGTTCAGTTATCCTGACTGGGCATCATATGACATCCAGCAGGATAACATGCCACCACGTGCCTGCGGGGGCTCGCATCGCGTCGATCAGTGGAGCGGTGTGTCAGTCTGACACACCGCTCCACCGATCTTGGTAAATAGCCTCTGGCAGAGGCTCTTTACCTCGTGAGCAGCTGTGTCCAATCACGGCTGATCACGATGTCAATAGGAAAAGCCGTTGATCGGCTTTTCCTCACTCGCGTCTGACAGACGCGAGTAGAAGAGAGCCGATCAGCGGCTCTCGTGACAGGGGGGTCTGCGCTGATTGTTTATCAGCACAGCCCCCCCTCGGATGCCCACACTAGACCACCAGGGAAACCGCCAGGTCCACCAGGGAAGGGGGCAACATGTGGATGGCCACATATGTACCCCATGGCCATCCACATGTGCAAATTATGCCAGATCTGTGCCAATCAGTTCCCATAAATGGGCACTGACTGGCACCATTATATATCAGTGATGCCCAGCAATTCCACCCATAAGTGTCATCAGTGCCACCAATCTGTGTCATCAGTGCCACCCATCAGTGTCCATCGGTGCCACCTCTCAGTGCCCATCCATGCCCATCCATGCCACCTATCAGTGCCACCCATAAGTACCCATCAGTGCCACCCATAAGTACCCATCAATGCCACCTACGAGTTCCCATCAGTGCCACCTATGAGTGCCCATCAGTGCCACATACCAGTGCCGCCCATCAGTGCCACCTCTCAGTGCCCACCAATGCCGCCTATCAGTGCCCATCATCAGTGCCGGTCAGTGCCACCTCATTGGTGCCACCTGATCAGTGTCCATCAGTGCCGCCTTATCAGTGCCCGTCAGTGCAGCCATATCAGTGCCCGTCATTGAAGAAGAAAACATACTTATTGACAAAAATTTTTAACAGAAACAAAGAAAAACTTGTTTTTTTTCAAAATTTTCGGTCTTTTTTTATTTGTTGTGCAAAAAATAAAAACCACAGAGGTGATCAAATACCACCAAAAGAAAGCTCTATTTGTGGGAACAAAATGATAAAAAATGTGTTTGGGTACAGTGTTGCATGACCGCGTAATAGTCATTCAAATTGCGACAGCGCTGAAAGCTGAAAATTGGCTTGGGCAGGAAGGTGTCTAAGTGCCTGGTATTGAAGTGGTTAATCATCCCTCTTTTGGAGAATACCACTGTTACATGCAATGTTGCCATACCAACCATTCCCTTTGATATTCTACATGTACTGCAAAACTTGTTTCTGTCTTCTATCTAAGAGTGCCTCAGGTCTTTCATTATCCTCATCATACTCGCATTTTGTCACACTCTTTTGACCTTTAGCCAGACAGATTACCCTTACATAGGGAGGAGAAGTGGGACCAACTAATGATATTGCACAAAGAGACCCACAGCAAATGCGTGCTTTATTTTCATACACTATAACAACATAAAAATAAAAGCAATGCCATACCTTAAAGTACTACCTTAAAATACTTTCAATTACCCCTCTTGTGCTGAAAAGTCTTCTCTGTGTTCATTTGTTCATGGAGGCTTTGACTTCCTTACTTGTGCCAACCCATTGTACTAAGCACCACCCACCTACCAGCTCCTGACCAATCATTGTACCTTGCTGGATAATAAAGTACTGTATTTTTGTTGGAAAAGGGGATCACAAAATGGATAGTGAATATGCTACAAGACGAGCAGTAAAAGTCATGATAGTATAAACTGTTATTGCGAAAGAAAGGCTAACTTTACTGTATGGCTTAACATTTACAATTTTGATTTTTTCTTTGTAGATGATTGAGTGAACATTAGTAGTTTATACTGTGATTTAAGTCTGCATTAAACGTTTTTTATATGCTGGCCGGCTCTTTTATATGCGATGTTATCGCCTTCTAATTGTAAGTGTACCACTTTTTTTATTAAAACCGTTTGGAATTTATTACACTATGGCCAGTTTCTTCTGGGCAATCTAATGAGTGTGTGGATACCGGAAGTGAGTCCTAGGGAGCGATTTCTGCCATCCGAATACTGTGGTCATCAGCAAGCTTAGAGGCCTTGGCTGGGCTATAGCCACTCGCCTTTTTAAGCTTGCCGTCCGGTAAGCTCAATTTACAGCTACGGTGGTTGGGTGCTTTGTTTGTTCATGCACATTGTGGTGTCACTACGCTCCTTTATGTTTTCAATGGACATTTTGCTTACCTTGATGTCAACTGTTATGGATTTTATTTTTAGCGCAGCTTCCCCCATTCCATTAAATGTATAATAACAGGGGGTAACAAATCAGATGTATATTGAAATCAATACATTTTTATTTCATTCCCTTCTGATTGGCTGTAGATGTTTGCCCAAAGGGTTTAGTTGAATTTTAGTAAATCACTAGCATCTAATAAGGTTTAGTAAAAACAATATCAATATGGTACAGGACCCCTTTTTTACTATTACAAGTTCCATCCTACACTTTCAAACCTCTGCTGGAGGTGTAATACAGAGAAAAGCATACTTCTGCATATCTGGTGGATGTGCCCCAAATTGCAATCATTCTCACAGAAAGTTCATGAGATTATTGCAACTGTCAAAACAGAGACATTGGATTACTTTCCGTCGCAATATCTATGGTACTATAAGTCTCTATCGAAAAAGGCATGTTCATGGTCAATGCTGCCAGACAGTGTAAACCGCTCCATTGGCATTCAGACCAGATTCCGATAGTGAAGGACATGGCCGCTGATAGAAATTATGGGACCCCGTACAGCCTACCTGATGGGGCCCCCTTCAGCCCCACCCCTGGCTCTGCCCCTGGCCCCTCCCCAGACCCCACCTTGAAACAAAGTGCAGGTTTGTCTACAAGTGATATTTATTTTCTTTTGGTGGTATTTGGTCACCTATGCAGTTTTTACTTTTTGCGTTTCTAAACAAAAAAAAAAACAATTTTGAAAAAATATATATATTTTTTACTTTCTGCAATAAAACATATCCAATAAAAAAAGTAACAAATCAAATTTCTTCAATAGTTTAGGCCAATATGTATTCTGCAACATATTTTTTGTAAAAAAAAAAAAAATCCCAAAAAGCGTTTATTGATTGGTTTGCACAAAAGTTATAGCATCTACAAACTATGTGATGTATTTATGTATTTTTTATTTATTTTTACTAGTATTGGTGGCGATCAGCGACTTGACAGCGGGACATGCCAATGCCATAATGTACTGCAGAGACAGTGCCACCCATGCTGCCAATGCCATAATGTTCTGCAGACAGTGCCACCCATGCCATGCCTCCAATGCCATATTGTGCTTTCAGACAGTGCCACCCATGCCATACCGCCAATGCCATATTGTGTTGCAGACAGTCAGTGGCGGCTGGTGCTCCATTTTTTCGGGGGGGTGCAAACAAAGCCCCAACCAACCCCATACCACCCCACCCCCCGTCACTCACAGAGATAGTCAGACAGAGACTGGGTGGGATAGATAGATAGATAGATAGATAGATAGATAGATAGATAGATAGATAGATAGATAGATAGATAGATAGATAGATAGATAGATAGATAGACATCTATTCCTATATACTGATCTCCATGTATACACCGCTGGGATCTGTAGTAGGATTTTATATAAACCCATGCATTTCATATTATTCATATTTATTTTTATGTGTTATTAATACTAGTAGTAGTAGTATCAATATCAATAGTAACAGTAGTAGTAGTAACAGTAGTAGTAGTATCAGTAGTATTAGTATCAATAGCAATAGTAGTAGTAGTATCAATAGTAGTATCAATATCAAAAGTAGTAGTATCAATATCAATAGTAGTATCAATATCAATAGTAGTAATATCAATAGTAGTAGTATCAATAGTAGTAGTAGTATCAATATCAATAGTAGTATCAATATCAATAGTAGTAGCAATATCAATAGTAGTAGCAATATCAATATCAATAGTAGTAGTATCAATATCAATAGTAATAGTGAGATAGATAGAGATATAGATATAGAGATATAGATAGAGAGATATAGATATAGATAGAGAGATATAGATAGAGAGATATAGATATAGATAGAGAGATATAGATAGAATGTGTGTGAATCCAGAGAGAAGATTAGACAGATAGAAGTGTTGGGGTTCCCCTCCATCCAGCAGAACTTTTCCTCCCCTCCCCCCAACACTCACCTGGAAGACAGTCCAGCACAGTGAGCCCGGCTCCATCCTTCTCCCCGTACATTGAGACGGCTCCTACTCTGACTCTGAGAACATGCTCCGGCTCTCTCACTCTCCCTATGGCTCCGAGGCAGCATTCTCGGTGTGACTGTGTAGTCACACAGCAGTAGAGGAGTCCGCTCCACATGCTTCCTCTGCTCGGGCACCCTGGGAGATAAAAGTGGAAGTGACATCATAACTTGAATGTCACTCAAAGTCCTGGCCATCTAATGCATATAATATGCGGAAGCTACTCGACGCAATGGATCGCGCCACAAGGCGGGTTAAAAGCCCGCAAATGAAGCACCGCGTTTGCAATCTCGTGATTGCATAGACGTGGTACTTTCCATAGTGCACTGCGCCCGGTGCCCGAACGCAGTGCACTTATGGACCTTTTTTTCAAATTTTTTTCATTTTTTAAAGGGCCAGTTTTAAAAAAAAATTTTTTCATTTTTTTTTTTTGTGTGACTGTGCAGCGGGGGGAGGGTGGCACCCAGGCGCCCCCTATGGACGGGCCGCCACTGCAGACAGTGCCACCCATGCCATAATGCCATTGGCGGCATGGGTGGCACTGTCTGCAGCACATTATGGCATTGGCGGCATACGTGACACTGTCTGCAGCACATTATGGCATTGGCAGCATAGGTTGCACTGTCTGCAGCACATTGCGGCATTGGCGGCATGGGTGGCACTGTCTGCAGCACATTACGGCATTGGCGGCATGGGTAGCACTGTCTGCAGCACATTACGGCATTGGCGGCATGGGTGGCACTGTCTCTGCAGCACATTACGGCATTGGCAGCATGGGTGGCATTGTCTCTGCAGGCAGCACATGCGTTATGGGCCATAACGCATGTGCTGCCTACGGACAGTGCCACCCATGCCGCTAATCCCACAGTGTGCTGCAGACAGTGCCACCCATCCTGCCATGTGCTGCAGACAGTGCCACCCATGACGCTAATGCCATAACGCATGTGCTGGCTGCTGACAGTGCCACCCATGCCGCCAATGCCATATTGTGCTGCAGACAGTGCCACCCATGCTGCCAATGGCATAATGCCATTGGCAGCATGGGTGGCACTGTCTGCAGCACATAATGCCATTGGCTGCATGGGTGGAACTGTCTCTGCAGGCAGCACATGCATTATGGCATTAGCGTCATGGGTGGCACTGTCTGCAGCACATTACGGCATTGGCGGCATGGGTGGTACTGTCTCTGCAGGCAGCACATGCGTTTTGGCCCATAACGCATGTGCTACCTGCAGACAGTGCCACCTAAGACACCAATGCCATAATGTATAGATGCTGCTGCAGTAGTAGTAGATCTCGAATCCCCCCCAAGCAATCACACACCTGTGTTAGCCGGGCCCCAGGAGTCACTTCCTCCCTGATCCTGCTGCTGCCTGGACTGGAGTGTCCACAAACTATTCCAGTCAGATGCCAGCTGTTTCTTTTTCTTCTGTTGCCGGCGCCGCCACTCACCTCACTGCTTCTTCTCTCGGGCTGAGTGAAGCACAGAGCAGTGAGAGAGGAATCACTCCGCGGCGCCAGGGAAGGACGTGCTGGTCGGGACTTGAGCCAGCATGAAGAGCGAGTGCGGAAAAGACATTCTTCCGCGCCCGAAATAGAAAAAATAGTCTCTCCCCCTGTCGCCACCTGCAGATATCGAACTATGAAAATAAAAAAATTAAAAACCGTAAAAGTAATGGGGTGGGGGGGTGGGGGATTACTCGGACGGATGATGTTTGGTCATGGTGGCTGGAGTCTTTTTTCTTTTTTTGTTTACATTAATTAGTTCTGTGTTCAGGTTGCCCGGGCCCCCCTGCTGGCTGGGCCCGGTACAGCAGGACCAGTTGTACTGCCCTATCAGTGGCCCTGGTGAAGGAATGGTTTAAAAGATTTAATCGTATAGAGGAGATTGGAGAACTAATTCACATTTCTCAAGACAGACGTATGAAATTTTCGACCACATGGCATTGCTGGACCTTCTTTAAAAAAACAATTTATAACAGTTATTGATTTGCAGTGGATGGTGGCCCTAACGCTACTATGTTCTGTCTACGTTATGAACTTGCTTGGCTAGGCCTCTTCCCACGTGTTGGTGGGGGAGGGTGTCGGATTCAGAGAGCAAGCCACCCACCTGCATTCACCCCCTATCTTCCCTAACCCCTTCCTTCTTAATCCTTCCTTGTCTACCCCCTTCCTTCCTCTCACCTGTCCTCCCTCTCCAAGTCCCCTTGCCCTCACACCCCTTTTGTTTTTCTTTTTCCTACTTTTCACACCACTTCCCCTTTTTCCTATTGCATTGCTGCCATATTGGCAACTTGAACCTCTATGAGATTTTCTTGCATATACTGAATTACCATCAAACGGATGAGGTTCTCTGCTCTTTCAGCTCCCTCACATACACTGTTTTGATGTTGCGTAACATAAGCTATATTTTTCCCTTCACTTTCTGGCACAACGTTGTCTCTCTGTTCAACTTAAACTGTATCTGACGCACTTTATGTTGTGTGTGATTATGTCACTTTCAATGTATATGTTTTCTTTTTTCAATAAAGAATATTATGAAAAAAAAACAATAGCAATAATAATATTTATTCTTATAATTCTGTGTTCAGTCTTTGTATGGCCATGGCTTACTTCTACCTTAATTTTAGTTTCTTATACCTTACTGTTTACTTTATGCTTTCGAAACAAAATATTTGGGTGCAGACTATACAAATGGGTACATGCATTCTATCATTAGGCACCAGGTAGTAAAACTCAATTTACTTAACCACTTACCAACCGGCCCATAGCCGAATGACGGCTGCAGGGCGGTTGGATAACTCTGGGAGGGCGTACTATGACGTCCTCCCAGAATTCCCCTCTCGCGCGCCCCCTGGGGCGCGCACCCGAACACATCCGTGACCGCCGGGTCCAGGGGACCCGGCGCATCACGGATCCCGGTAAATGGCCGCTGATCGCGGCCGTTTACCATGTGATTCGGCCGTCAAATGACGGCGCGATCACATGTAAACAGACCGGCGTCATCTGATGACGCCGGTTCCTCTCCTCCCCTCTAGAGTTGCCACCTCATCCCTTTAAAACCGAACACCTTTGAATTACACAGGTTCTAAGGCTAATTAAATGCAGATAAGGCACCAAGTGAGTTTAATTACTACCTTAATCAGCCACAGAACCTGTGTAATTAATATGTGTTCGGGTTTAAAGGGATGAGGTGGCAACTATACTCCCCTCCTGTGTACCGATCGGTACACTGTGAGCGGGGAGGGGGATGGATGGATGTCTGCAGCGCTGTGGGCTGTATGTGTAGTGCCCACAGCGCTGCACAGAGACATCCATCCATCCATGCTCAGCCATCCCTCACTACTAATGCTGTGCAATACTCTGCAATACCAGCACAATACTCTGCAATGCTGTGCAATACTCTGCAATACCACCACAATACTCTGCAATACCCCCACAATACTCTGCAATACCCCCACAATACTCTGCAATGCTGTGCAATACTCTGCAATACCCCCACAATACTCTGCAATACCCCCACAATACTCTGCAATGCTGTGCAATACTCTGCAATACCCCCACAATACTCTGCAATACCCCCACAATACTCTACAATACTCTGCAATGCCCCCACAATACTCTGCAATGCTGTGCAATACTCTGCAATACCCCCACAATACTCTGCAATGCTGTGCAATACTCTGCAATGCCCCCACAATACTCTGCAATGCCCCCGCCATACTCTGCAATGCCCCCCGCCATACTCTGCAATGCCTCCGCCATACCCAGCCATACTCCGCTATACCCCGCCATACTCCGCCATACCCCGCCATACTCCGCCATACCCCGCCATACTCCGCCATACCCCGCAATACCCCGCCATACTCCGCAATACCCTGCCATACCCCGCCATACTCCGCCATACTCCGTCATACTCTGCCATACCCCGCCATACTCCGCCATACCCCGCCATACCCCGCCATACTCCGCCATACCCCGCAATACCCCGCCATACTCCGCAATACCCTGCCATACTCCGCCATACCCCGCCATACCCCGCCATACTCCGCCATACCCCTCAATACCCCGCCATACTCCGCAATACCCCGCCATACCCTGCCATGCTGAGCCATGCTCAGCTGTACTCGCCCTCTGTATGTGGCCAGGCTGTGGAAGTCTCACACATGGGGTATCGCCGTACTCAGGAGGAGCAGGTGAATCTATTTTGGGGTGTCATTTTTGGCATGTACATGTTATGTGGTAGAAATATTGTATAAATGGACAACTTTGTGTTAAAAAAAAAAAGCGTTTTAACCACTTCCCGCCCGCCGGCCGTCATACAACGTCCTTGACTTTGTGCGGAGATATCTGAATGATGGTTGCAGCTACAGGCATCATTCAGATATCAGCTTTTTCAGCCAGCGATTCCCTACACCATGAGAATGATCATAGCAGCTGTTCCACTGCTTGATCGTTCTTACGGGAGGCGAGAGGGGACGTCCCCCCTTCCCGCCGCCTTGCAGTGCTTCTACCGACTCACCGCTACGATCGAAGCCAGGATCTTTTTTTTTTTTTTTAATTTCAGGCTTCCCAGCCTAGAGGTGAGATGTGGGGTATTATTGACCCCATATCTCACTGTAAAGAGGACCTGTCATGCCATATTCCTATTACAAGGATGTTTATATTCCTTGTAATAGGAATAAAAGTGGTCAAAAATTTTTTTTTTTGGAAAAAAGCATCAAACTAAAATAAATAAAGTAAAATGAACAATAAAAAAAAAAAAAAAATTTTTAAAGCGCCCCTGTCCCTGTGTGCTCGCATGCAGAAGCGAACGCATACGTAAGTCCCGCCCACATATGAAAACGGTGTTCAAACCACACATGTGAGGTATCGCTGCGATCGGTAGAGTGAGAGCAATAATTTTGGCCCTAGACCTCCTCTGTAACTCAAAACATGTAACCAGTAAAAAATTTTAAAGCATAGCCTATGGGGATTTTTGAGTAGCAAAGTTTGGCGCCATTCCACAAGCGCGTGTAATTTTGAAGGGTGACATGTTGGGTATCTATTTACTCGGCGTAACTTCATCTTTCACATTATGCAAAAACATTGGGCTAACTTTACTGTTTTGGTTTTTGTAAAGCACAAAACATTTTTTTTTCCAAAAAAAACGCGTTAAAAAAATTGCTGCGCAAATACCGTGCGAGATAAAAAGTTGCAACGACCGCCATTGTATTCTCTAGGGTCTTTGCTAAAAAAAAATATATAATGTTTTGGGGTTCTAAGTAATTTTCTAGCTAATAAATGATGATTTTTACATGTAGGAGAGAAATGTCAGAATTGGCCTGGGTGCTCCAGAACGCCTGAAGGTGCTCCCCTGCATGTTGGGCCTCTGTATGTGGCCACGCTGTGTAAAAGTCTCACACATGTGGTATCACCATACTCGGGAGTAATAGCAGAATGTGTTTTGGGGTGTAATTTGTGGTATGCATATGCGGTCTGTGAGAAATACCCTGCTAATATGACAATTTTGTGGAAAAAAAAAAGTAAAAAAAAACCTTGATTTTGCAAAGAATTGTGGGAAAAAATGACAACTTCAAAAAACTCACCATGCATCTTTCTAAATACCTTGGAATGTCTTCTTTCCAAAAAGGGGTCATTTGGGGGGTATTTGTACTTTTCTGGCATGTTAGGGTCTCAAGAAATTAGATAGGCCGTCAGTAATTCAGGTGTGATCAATTTTCAGATATGCGCACCATAGCTTTTGGACTCTATAACTTTCAAAAAGACCAAATAATATCCACCGATTTGGGTTATTTTTACCAAAGATATGTAGCGGTATAAATTTTGGCCAAAATATATGAAGAAAAATTACTAATTTGCAAAATATTATAACAGAAATGAAGAAAAATGTATTTTTTTACAGATTTTTCGGTCTTTTTTCTTTTACGGCGCAAAAAATAAAGAACCCAGCAGTGATTAAATACCACCAAAAGAAAGCTCTATTTGTGCGAAAAAAAGGACAAAAATTTCATAAACATACAGTGTTGCATGACTGAATAATTGTCATTCAAAATGTGAGAGCACCAAAAGCTGAAAATTGGTCTGGTTAGGAAGGGGGTTTAAGTGCCCAGTTGTCAAGTGGTTAATCATTTAAACAGATTTCCTTATTTTAAAACATTATGTTCATTTATGAGATTTATACCACCGTGAATATTACAAATATCCTGAAATAATTTATCATCAACTAGGGGCATATAAAATAACAACATTCTCATTCAAAGAACTTATTTTATACATTCTAGGTGCAAAGTACAACTAAGATGAATGTACTATAGAAACTGTTGATTGTCTGGCACCTCAGTTTCATGTTATTGATTTGAACAGTGGTCTTATCTTGCAAATGGCAGCTAGACACATTAAGTAGTGCATGATTTATTCAATGTGATCAGTAGCGATGATATTCAAAGTTAATGAGATGACCAGGTATTATTATTATTTACTTAAGCTTTTAATTTATATTTAATTGAAAGGGTATCAGTTTAACATAAGGCCACCTAGCACCGCCCTTTTCTGCTTTTTCTGCCCATGTTGCTCAAGAAGTCTATTAATCATTAGTGGAAAAACAATACTCTTGCCAGCAAGAAAGGATGATTGTAAATTATATCTGACATGTTCTGGAGTTTTACTGTGCAATGTTTGATTTAAAATATCTACATTTAATTGTCATTTTTATTTCATGACAATAAATATAAGCATGTTTGAGTATTATTTTCTTTTTTGTATTGTAATGCATTTCAATATGATAAACTACTTTTATTAAATATTTTGCCAAAACTGCATATAGAGGAAAATATTGTGCATAATAGGATGCTTGATAGGCAACTATTTGATGGCAAAAAATGTGGGATATTAAATATAGATAGTGAACATGTGGGATATATAATGATACTGTCTTTCCACATGACTGCTTTATTATTCCCCCCCAAAAAATTATCCAGAATTTCAGGTAAAGTTCCAAGATCTCTCAGATCTGGGCAGTGGGATCTAGAACATGGATCTTGTGGTTTATTTCCAGTACAAAGCCAATTTTGCAAAGCCTAATTTTTTTAAAGCTATTTAAGCAATTTGAGTGTCATTTGTTACAATAGGAAGATGTATGAGTAAAAGTGAACCTGGAACTGCCTTTCTTTTGCCCCCTCCCTAGCAGCATATACTTGCCTTTCTTTGACTTCCCCATTGTTCCATTTAAGGAAAGTCCTGTACTATTGTAGGAAAGGAAAGCAGTACAAAGGGCTCTGGACTTCACATTTAACAGCACAGATTAGCACAGTACTGTCATAGGGAGTGAGTTACATGCTCCTCTCTACCCATATAACATGAATTCTTCAATAACAGGCAACAAAAACTATTTTCCGGTAAACAATAAGGAACTTTGAGATTGTTAGAAAATCAGCAGTTGCTCAGCAATTCCTTCACTATATACAGTATGTGTTGCATACTTATAGTTTTAATATCAGAGAAAAACATTGTGGTGGGTGCCAGTGAAAGTGGGAAGTTCTTGAGTTCTCTTCTTTGTGGAAGGCATGCCCAGACTCTGAACAAACACACCTTTTTGAATAAATTGAACAGGGTATGGTGTTGAAATGATTACAGTAGATAATTTATTGGACAATATCAAATGGATAATATTTTTGGAAGGGTCATAGACATGTTTTGACAATTCGCTGTCCTGTGTTTTATCGCTCCCCTATTATTAACTATATTAAGTGAATGAAAATGCTGATGTTACAATTCACAGTCTATAAATAGCTTTATTAGTATGCTATTTGAATTATACATGTGTGTCCAGTAGGAGAAAAAGCTGTAAAGGATCTGATCATTATTAAAAGAAAATCCTCTTGCACTGGCACTGGCAGGAGCCCAACGTGACCTAAAAAGTATTCAATTCAAGACTGTGAAGGTACCTTGTATTGTTTCAATTGTTTCAGTTATATGTCAATTTAAAGCTTGTGGGGCTCCTGTGGATCCTTAGCCCAGACTGTATACAAGGCACTGACTTTACACCTAGTGACACTAAACCCTTTCACACCCCTTATAATCCTTGTGCTAATCACCCGTCATAGTTCAGTTAACAATTACATGACAGGGACTGGGGCTTAGTGTCAGGAAGGGGCAGGTCAAGACTCTGTGTCCTGTGCTTAGGACCTAAGTGTTCTCCGCAAGAACATAGGCCAATTTAAAGATTAAGGCTGGGTTCACACTAGTGCAAATTGGATGCAGGTTTCCCCGCATCCAATTCCTGCAGGTTTCCCTACATCCAATTCGCACAGCAGGAGATTGTGACCGGCTCTCTATGGAGTTAGTTCACATATCTCTGCAGCGGCTCCGGTGCGATTTGCATAGGAGCCCTGTGCGTCTTTTGGTCCCTTTCAGGTCCGAATTCAGCCAAAAATTCTGTCTGAAATCAGACCTGATATGGTGAACGAGGACACACCGGACTCCTACTGTGAGGTGCTGCGTGCTCATATGTGAACCCATCCTAAAGCAGGTACATGCAGTCACTACAAGTATTCTTATTGAGTGTTTTTTAGGTCAAATCAGGCTACTTTAAGACTGACTGCATAGTAAAATGTTTGTTGACTTAACTCTAAAAATAACCCTGCTGTCTTCAGCTTGAACAGCAACTACTTGTTAACATGACATATTAAACTGACCCTGCATTCACTATATCTGGCCTCCCACAGTACACAGAATGTGGAAATGCAATTATTTGAATAAACATAAACTGCTACAGTAAATACCTTTTCTTATCAGCAGTATATAGCTGTCTTATGGCTTCTGTTAGTGTCTGGTTAACGTTTGTTGGAGGAGTTTTCATTCTACTCTGACTGTCCTATGAGGCTTCAGTTCCCATGACCCTCTGTCTGGACAGTGCTGATTGGCCCTGTACCAATCACATGCACTATCCCTCCAAAAAAAAAAAACTCTCTAGCAATACAAACCAAACTGAATATGTGCAGCGTGCCTCCAAGGCTCTGTTCTATCAGTAGATGGATTGGGGACTGTGGAAGAAGGGGAGGATCAGAGAAGACAGCCTTTTTACACAATGCAGAAGATAACTCCCTTAGGTTCCACAGTTTGTATAACAAGCATGCTTTAATGCATATACAGACTGATTTTACTGTTGTGGGTTTAGTAACACTTTATTAACTCCTTTTCTTTACTGAAAAACTTTTTTGTACCCAGACAAGCAACAGCAGAGTACACAAAAAGAGAAAAGATCACCAGAGGATTATTTGCCGTGTCAACATCTGCCAGTCCCCTGGATCTGGGGTGTTTAAAAAGACCCTGTCACCTTCCCTATTTGGGAACAAATAAGGACAGAGTTTTAAAGCGATATTAAAGGATAAATGTTTTTTTTTTCCTAAAATGATAACGATTATATACTTACGTACTCTGTTTAATAGTTTTGCACAGAGCAGCCCTGAATCTCCTCTTCTGGGGTCCCCCGCTGGCACTCTCGGTTTCTCCTCCCCTCTGAGTTCTCCCATTGCAATGGGGACACTCGTACAAACTCGATCCTGAGACACGCTTGTCTGTCTGTGCTGTTGATTGACAGCAGCAGGAGCCAATGACTGCTGCTGCTGCAGTCCTATGAGGGGGGGGAGAGCAGCTCTCAAGTACAGAGCTGGATCCAAATCAGGCTTAGAAGGGTATTTAGGAGGGGCTGAGGGAAGCTGATTAACCTCTTGCCGACCAGCCGCCGTCATTATACGGCGGCAGGTCGGCACGTTCCCGCAAACCGTCATAGCTGTATGTCTGCCCTTTAAGCGGGGATAGCAAGCGTGTGTGCTTGCTGCTCTGCAGGGGTGCCGATGCGCATGGCCGGCAATCGCAATGACCGCCGGCCACACGCAATCG
Source organism: Aquarana catesbeiana (assembly GCF_042186555.1). Taxonomy (NCBI): domain Eukaryota; kingdom Metazoa; phylum Chordata; class Amphibia; order Anura; family Ranidae; genus Aquarana; species Aquarana catesbeiana. Next base: position 79,846,411 of record NC_133326.1, on the reverse strand, counting down.
CGGGCACGAGAGCCAGAACAGGGGCGTGTGTGTAAATACACAAATCCCTGTTCTGTGAGGAGAGGAGAGACAGATCATGTGTTCCTACTAGCTAGGAACAATGATCTCTCATCTCCTCAAGTCAGTCCCATCCCCCTACAATTAGAACACACACTAGGGAACACAGTTAACCCCTTGATCTCCCCTAGTATTAACCCCTTCCCTGCCAGTGACATTTACACAGTAATCAATGCATTTTTATAGCACTGATCGCTGTATAAATGTCAGTGGTCCCAAAAATGTGTCAAAAGTGTCCAATCTGTCTGCCATAATGTCGCAGTCCTGATAAAAATCGATGATCACTGCAATTACTAGTAAAAACTAATTATAAAAATGCCATAAATCTTTCCCCTATTTTGTAGACGCTATAACTTTTGTGCAGACCAATCAATATACGCTTATTGCGGTTTTTATTACCAAAAATATGTAGAAGAATACATATCGGCTTAAACTGAGGAAAAATTCACTTTTTTTAAAAACAATTGGGGATATTTATTATAGCAAATAAAAATAGCGCAAAAAATAAAAACCTCAGAGATGATCAAATACCACCAAAAGAAATCTCTATTTGTGGGAAAAAAGGGACGTCAATTTTGTTTGGGTATAGCATCGCACGACCGCGCAATTGTCACTAAAAGCATTGCAGTGCCGTATCGCAAAAATTGGCCTGGTCATTGAGCAGCCAAATCTTCCGGGCTGAAGTGGTTAAAAAAACTAGCCTTTGGAATCACTTTAAGATCTCTTTAAAAAGCCACATCCCAACCCAGTCTTATACACTTTCACAGAGCTCCCCTGTCACCTCTTTCACCCCCGAGCTGCCGAGTAAGGGGGAACATGTCACCCCCTCCTATAATGCAGACATGCTATGTAAAGGTAAGTATCAGGGTCAGGTAAGTAAGGTCATGGGTTTTAATAAGACCATGCTACTTTGACCTACTGTATATAAACAAGGTGACTTTGTTTCTTTAATTTCACAAAATATTTAACAAAAAAAGCAATATTATTACATTTGATAAGGCTTTTTTATTTTCAAATAGTGTGATTTGTTAAAGCTTCTTGAAGGATGATTTTGATATTCCATTCATTATTCCGATACTTTAAATTCTGTCATATTAACTGATTTTCCTGTAATCTAATTTTACTAAAAACAAATTATAAAATTATCTAATAACATTTTCTATGTTTGCAAAGCTGTGAAATTTGAATTTGATAACACTTTTGCAGGATTAATCCAACATAAATTTGTGAAATACAAGGTTTTCGTCTTCTACTTTATGTTTCTGGGTTATTCCCTAATTATCTTAGTTGCTTATTAGATAGCTAAGACACATCTGAAATTATTTTCTTCATACAAAAGAAATACACATCAGGGGTAATTATGATGATAGAAAATTCAATGGTGTTTGTGTAAAAAACATATGTGACAACTGAAGAGAAAATCTATTTACTCATCCATTGGGTAAATTAACAAACTGCTTTTTTTTTAATTCTTAAGGATAGCTGCATTCACATGTGTCAGATCATAAAAAAAACCCTAGAAATAATCATGCATTGGCTGCATTCCTGAACTGTGGGATTCTCTATCAATCAAACAGATCTACATGCAAATATTGAGGCAAATAAAAAATCAGTGAATAGGCAATTCATTTTATTCAGTGCTCACTATATGTGGCACATCATAGCAGTCAAAATCAATGTGCTGCTTCCCTCATTTCCATTTTCAGTAAATTATGGTTCCCTGATAGACCATTGTTACCTACTGCAGCTTTGCAACAATTACTGCTTGAAAGCCCTGGTATGCTCATTAATATCAAAACGTATCCAGGAATATACAGTATTCCATTTTGAAATGTTTGCCTCACACAGTGAAAACATGCAGTACCAAGCCAAAATATGTTGATGAGCATGTTTAACAATTTGTATCACATTATTGCTAAGTCACTGTTAGTTCCATTTGTAAACTTTATTTTATAGACAGTGCAAATCAATGACTCGGCCAAAAGATGACCTAGTTGAATATCCTTATATTCCTACAGATGATGAAATAATGGCATGTGGCAGCAAAGTTACTTTCCATGGATTACCTTTCAACCATTGTGTAAAACATGAATTGATATTTATAGTACAGAAAATGTTTTAGTATGCACAAAATGTCATCCAGGGGAAGCTCATGAATGTAAAACCCATTTCCATCTAATTAGTGAAAAATTCTGCCAGCATTAGAACATGGCTTCCCTATCAATGAACTAGCGTCACTATAAACACAGTACATTCTAGAGCTTTGCAAAGGAATTTTATAGTGCCATCCATCATTGATGAACGTAGAGTCATAGTTTGCAGGAAGGCAGGAGTCACAGGGGTTGATTTACTAAAGGCAAATAGACTCTGAACTTTGCAAAGTGTAAAGTGAAGTGGTCGCTTCAGTGTGAGGTACATACCCGCACATGCAGGTAATAAAACATGTATGGGAATGTATTTTTCCGCTTGAGGTGGGTCATTTAATCTCTGAGGTTTTTACACTATTTGGAGCCCTCTGCTTATTTTTGGGTTTTGCTCGGTGCCTGGACAATTTACACTGAGTGCGGGACGGAGAGCTGGAGAGACGGACATCATCTGCACTACAGGGTCCTGGGACACGCCACAGCTGATAATTCCCATTGCGCTTTTGACCTTCCATAATAGAGGGTCCACCTGTTGAGGTAAGGGCACATCCATATCTGAATGTTGGTGACGTCACATGGTGGAGGATATTCTTGGATTATCTACTTACAAGCACTTGATTCAAACGTCACATTTTTTGCTTTCTATTTTTGTCACTTGGGCTGTTTCAGGACAGTTTGGAATTTCTATGTTATTTAGGGATTTTTAGCACAACTTCTTCTGTTTATAAATGAGCAGAAGGGCTGCGGCTTCTATCATGCAATTATTTGCAAGCAAAAATGCTGTCTTTTTTATTTTCCTTGAATGTGATTGGGTATTTTTTGCAAAGTGAAGCTTTACCTCATTTACTAAGCTCTGGAGCAACTGTACTTTGGAAAGTGCACAGTCTATTTGCCTTTGGTAAATTAACCCCACAGTCTTAGATATGGTCTTAAACTGGCCACTGATGTTATAGTCTGACTTTACAATCTTTCCATTGTCTTTAATAGAGTTAACATCAGTTTAGTAGTGTGAGGGTCTGTCAAAACAATTTGTTCCCTTTAAAGGAGAAGTACAGCCAAAGCTGGTTCGGCTGTACTTCTCCTGTGGATCACAGGAGTGCAGTTAGTTTTGTACTCCTGTGACCCGATTTCAGCTGACAGCAGGCTGAATCCCACTGTCGGGTGACATCATAGAGCCGGTCCAGGTTCGGAAAACATGGCAACCACATGGTCAGCATCTGCCCACATGCCTGGACTGGAACCGCCCCCAAGCCTGAGCCGGCCCCTCCCACCCCCTCCACAGCCCAGTGCTCCAGTAAGCGTGGGGGGGCCGAGCAGAGAGCAGGTGACAGATAGTCACCAGCTTTCTGCTCAGAGAGCTCTGAGAACTGAACGATTTGCGGGGTTTGTTCCCTCGGTTCTCAATGTTAGAGCCAGTGGGGGACAGATGCAGCATTGGACCAATGCTGCATTCACCTAGGTAAGTATGATTCTGAAAAAAAAAACTTTCCTACAATTCTCTTTTAAAGTATAGTTATGGCTTTTAAAAATCTTCCCAGCTGGGCTGTGCATTCTCCTGCATTGATATTCTTTCCTATAAAAGTTTTGTCCTGAGCAAGAGTCCAGGTAGGGGTACAGAGAGTATGCGCAGGCCCAGTTAGGAAAATTTAGACAAGCTGGTGTGTGGCCTCTTTGAAGATATTTTGCTGGTCAGGTGAGTATAAGACTGGCAGAAGAGGGTTGGAGTGTTGAAGACAACAATGTGGGGTTGATTTGCCAAATACAAATAGGTTGTTTACTTTGCAAAGACGTTTCCCCTTAGCTTAGTAAATGTGGTGAAAAATCATTTTGCAAAGAATACCCAATCACGTGCAAATGAAAACAGCAGTTTTTAAGCACTTGATTGGATGATGGAAGCCAGCAGAGCTTCACCTCATTCACTAAGCTAAGAGAAAATTCCCTTGCAAAGTGGGCAGCTATTTGCCCACAGTTAATAAACCCCTATGAGTGTAAGTCCAATGGTACTTTAAAACTGATAAGCTGTGCTATCTCACTGCTCAAGACTGCAAATCATCTTGTCCTTTAAAATATCACTTCTTTGGGTATATTAAAGAAAACAAAAAGAGTAATGACAAAGTACCGTAAAACATAGTAGCCAACCAAGTTTCAGTTTACTGTAGGGGGCTCCATCATTAGATGATCGATTAGCTAGTTATAATACATCAAGAAACATCATAAAATCATTATCATTTTTTGGACGGTCTTCAGCTCATTGAACAGTGCAAATAACAGCAGGGTTGTTTATTACATGCCAGAGTCTACATGAAATTCACCTTTAATTGCATTAAACCCTTACAGCAAATTCATGCTTTATGAGAAATATTTTATGATTTTACTGTATAAATGGTATATTTTTTATTTATTTAAATATCATACATATTCCTAAATTACCTAATTAGTCATCACTCAAGCCTGCCAGTGGTGCAGTGTCAAGCAACAATAATAGAGTCTTTGTGCCCTGAACAAACCAGTACATTTGCAATTCATACTGAACAATAACAGCTAGAGAAAAAAGAGGAAGAACCTGAGTGGTTGCTTATTTTATAGGCTTAACATTGGAAAATTAAATAAAGGAATAAAGGGTTAAAAAAATTATGAGCCAATGTTGATTCTCTGCAAGTTAAAAGTTTTAAGAAGTGGGGAAACGTAATTTCTTCTCATGTAATACGGTTTCATTTGCTTACCAGAAATAAACACACTAATTCACAATCTTTGCCTGAGCTCTCGATAAGGATCACGATGCATGCTATTTGTTGAAAACGTTTAAGCCCATAACACACAACCGATAATGGCTGATCTGCTTAATTAAAGAGAGCCTTTTTCTGTCACATTTACAAAGATAAATTAAATAATCAACTTTGTTCTAATGAGAGATAATTAGATTACTCCACCTAATGAATAAAGAAAAAAAAAAACAAGAAATTGCCAGATGCCTTTAAGACAGAAGTTGTCATTTGACTTATATAAGTTTTTCTTTTTAAATAAAATGAGCAAATAAGATGCATATATATTTAACTAAATTAGAATATGGAATACTGTATATTACAAAAATTTGCAGATTAGAGGTATAGTAAATTTCACGGTAAACTGACTCCCTCAAGCACATTTATGGGTATCTTAGTGAGCACATTAGACGGGCACACAAAATGGTACGATATTGATAACGTGAATATTTTCATTAACAGAGATCACTATGAAGATAGATGGATCATATAGCTAATGCTCACTGCTCTAATGATAGCATGATTAGATTTACTCATGTACCCTCCATACCGCAGGATAGGATGCATTCAGGACATGAGAGAGAGTGAGTAATTGACATGGGCAAAGGTAAGAAAATACAGAATCCCAAATTTTATTGCATCTAGATAACATTCTGTACAAACCATATCTATACTATTATAGAACATGCTTTACGTATATTTGTGTTATGTAACAATTATAAGTTATTTAGTCTTTTCACTTAATTTAAAGTGAACCTGACAGTATTAAAGTAAAAGTCCCTCTAAGAACAAGCACCATATTAACTTTGTTACCCAGAAAATGGTTTTCTGTTGGATTTCCTGATCCTGGTTCTGCTTTGTTTCTAAGAGCCTGACTTCCCCAATTTAAGTGCTAATCCAAGGTCAAAAACTAAGCCCCACTACCCATCTCCAAAAAAAAAGTATTCTTATTTGGAGCTCTCCTTTAATGAGTGTCTGTTTTGGGAAAACCAAAATACAATCAGAAGCTTCAAAAATGGGTTAAAAAATGGTTAATGGTAGGCACTTTGTTATGTCGGGCATCTCATTTTAAAAGTTCCCAATAGATGACAAATTCTCTTTTGAAAATGGGTATAACATATTTTATAGATCTTAAAACCTTTAATTTACTGAGAAAATAGGAACTTATAAGACCTCCATTCCATTACCTTTGATTGTGTTGTTATCACTTTCAATCATTTTATAATATTTTTTGCAAAGTTACAGAGAAAAAAAATGTATATATTCAACAGAAATCCACAGGCAGTAAAGAGAATTTACAATTGTAGCTTGAGACCACACGTACATATCCTCATGTGTACACTACTCTAAAAAGCTAGCATACCTATAGAACGATGAATGAAGAGGCCAAGCCACAAACAGGATTGCTGATTATCAAGACATAACAAATCAAAATTCCATTTTTTTTAAAAATGCCTATGTCCACAATAGAAATGTATAGTAATTAATAGAGTAATTTATAACTAATTCTTGTTATATGCGAGTCTATCATTTATTCAGCTCATCTGTTTTTTGAGCATATTGTCTCTACCTACCATACTTTCTACTCAAGTACTTTATTTTTGAAAGTTAATTATGTTAAGCAACCATTTCACTCCTATATATATATATATACACATATTCTAATTTATCCAGAAATGAGAATTCAAGTCAAATCTATATTGTTTAAGTATACGTTTTTCAAATGCTTTGATTCATTTTTGTTCATGAGTAATAATACCGATGATGTCATTACTGAAAGCTACATTTACCAGTTTTGAGTCGTTGAATGTAAAGTTGTGACTTTAAATAGATCACTATGACTCTGCCCCATCTCATGTAGCTAAGAGCAATGTCTCATTACAGAAGGAATGTAACACCATCATTTCCTACCTCCCTAAGGACATGCACACATAACATAAATAAATTATGTACGAACTGTTAGAAATCAAATCACTCTGCTGATACATAATATTGGCACAATAAGTGTAATGCAAATTGAAGAATATTCAGGCTTTCTAAAAATGATTTGACCGTGATGTAGCAATCTAGGACAAGCTTACAAATGCATTTTACATGCTTTCATTAATTAAATGGCTCTTCAATTATCGTAAAAAGTAAATCATGGAATATTTACAACTGTCTTATAATTTAAGTAAGTTTGCAAATGGCCATGAAGGAATAGGACTCATTCTGCCTGTGTTTTCATCAAAGCTTCCCAGCAGTGGTTGAGTCCTGATCGAAGACAAAATCCATTTGAGTTAACATAGTAACCTCAAGGGGATGTTAAAATGATTCTTGAATAATTTTCAAATCTAATTGTGTTTGCTCTTCAAACTGCTGTAAGGCCTTTTCAAAATTCATTGGCAAACAAGTAAAATCCTACAGGATTTTATGATTTATCCGCTAAGATTTCATTGTGAGTGTTAAAGCCGAAATAAGCATTAGCTTCTAAAATGCTGTGTCTTTAAAGATCAATTTGTTGCTTAACATGGCTAAGGATTAACTATGAATATGCAACATGAATATGTACAGTAAACAAGAATCTTCAGGTACTACAGAAAAACAAGTCAGTGTGCTTTTAACCTCTATGATGCATTTTGCTTTATGAAGATTATTTGTTTTGCTTTAGAATTTACTGCTTTGGGGCAAGGAATAAAATCTCAGACTTTTAATAAATAGTTCAGGCTAAAACAAGTCTTTCAAAAATACATTTTTATTTTCAAAAGGACTAAATTTTGCTGTGAGAATTTCTTGTGGAATGTTTGTATTGCCATCCTATCTTATAATCTATTTTAGGGCATTTCACTCTTCAGACCTTACTACTGGGGAATTTAGATCAACTTTCTCTACATAAAGTTTTACTTCTTATATAGAAAGTCTGTCATTTGGCTTTAAAGGACCAATATCATGCAGTACTGGTACAGGTAATGGTAATATTCAGTATATAAATTCCTTCTTTATTTCAAATTTATCTGCAGACCATGCTCACGGTTTGACTGGGGTTGTAACAAACTATTATACTGCCACTATTATTGCAACTGTTTAAGCAGCTCCGACAGTGTTATAGTTTGTCTCAATCCCTGTCACTTTCACTTATGCTGGACCATTTGCTCAGCATACTGTATAGATGGAAAACGACAAGGGAGATCTAAAAAGGAAGTCAATGCATTAAATACAGTCATTACAAGTATTTACATGCATCACATGTGTTATATAGTAATACCAGTATAAACTATTTTGGTTGTAGTGTATATACTCATGTTTGAGTTGTTTTTCTCAAATGTTTCTTTAATTCAATAAAATTTGCCCATGCATTTTTCCATCTATCTACCCATTCACACAAACATGGGTCCATCCATTCACAATTTTTTTCCATCAATCCATCACATTTCCTACTTATCATTTTGCTTATAATTATGTTTACCAATCTATGTTCAAAGCTCCACTATTAGGTCAACCAAATGTGTAAAAAATGCACCCCTCTGAAAATTAGTCACTTTATAATTAGTTTCTGTCCATCGTCAGACTCTTCCAGTCAATAACATATAGCTGGTCGTAGCCTTCTATCATCATTCAGAAGATGAGTAAATGGTGCTCATTAACATTGGGCACAGCAAAACCTCATCAGCTTCCAGTCAATAGGAAATGTTTGTTTTTTTCTTTGAAGAGGTTACAGGATGTAAAAGTGCAGGCTGCTAATTGCTTTTTTTTTCTAAAGCAAGCCTTTCAGTTCAGTAAAATGAGTATCGTACAGTATGTCCTTGTGTGGTGTCAGATATATTTACAATAACAATACACAGTACAGTATTATTCTAATCGGGTAATTTTGGAATTTGGGTCATGTATCTATAATTGTAATATCTAAACATGTCATCAAAAATAAGAATTACGATATGTTCTTCTGTTGCACTAAAAGGGGATAGCATTCACTAATATGTATTTTAATATATTTTTCCAATAAAATGATAAAGATATACAATTGAAAGTACATACAGTAATACACAAAAAAAATATCTTAGTTACTTAAACATACAAAAGTATTGCTTACACGCCCAGCTTGTTTATGTTTTTTTTTGCCTTTATGAAGTTCATTACAGCTTAAGATAGGATGGTGTTCAAGGAATGGAGCTGGAGATGTGTAATTTCTAAACATCCTTTATGCTAGGGATTTAGCTAATCCACATTTTCTCTGGATTCCCCAAGAAGCAATGGATTGGGCTAGTATTTGCAGATGGTTGAGGACCAATGAATCAGTAAGATCTGTTTAAAATCAGATTTTGATCTACTTTGATCACTTCTCTATAGCTAAGACATTTCTTTGACATAAACTAGAAAAATCTGAAAAGTATTTCCCTAGGATACTAAATAAATCTTTCATGGCACTAAAATAGTGATATTCACCTATGTGTTAATTAAATGTACGCAAACAATCTAAAAGCAGACATATATTACAATTCAATGCATATGAATTCAAATAAATGTGAAGGCATTTTCATTTTGTTTTGCTTTTTTGGATAGATTAGGGAATGTTAAGATCCCCTGTGATATTGTGTATTGCGCTCTGTGCCCCTGCTTGGGAAAATCACCCCTCAAGTTGTCCTGGTTACCATTATCACTGAGTCAGAAAGAAATGGAAAACCCAAATATTTAGAGTTGTCACCATAGCAAAATTAGAGGCAAACCCCTCCAAATGGGACTCTTGCCCCTATGTCAACTCTCTTAGAATGGAATCTCTTAGATTGGACTCTTGCTTTACATGCACTTAAATTCAAGCTTTCCAATAAAGCATTACAACTGTTATGCCAACACTGATCTATATCTTAATTTATGGGCACCTATTTGAGGGCATAAGGCATTTAAAACATACCTAAACCCTCTGTTCATGTTTAGCTACCTTGTCCTTCTTGCTGCTCTATAGCCTAATGTAACACTAACATAGTTCTGTCATACATCTGTTCAGGTCAGAGTCTCAGCAGGAGGCAGAGGCACTTATTGGGGGAGATTTACTAAAACTGGTGCACACAGCTTCTAAATTCAGTTTGTTCAATTAAGCTTTGACAATAAAACCTAGAAGCTGATTGGTTACTATGCACAGCTGAACCAGAATCTTTTTGCACCAGTTTTAATAAATCTCCCAAATAAGTGCCTCTGCCTCTGCTGAGACTCTGACCTGAACAGTATGCCTCAAAAGCATTTGCTGGTCAGTATCAGAATAGTCATTTGTGCTTACAGGGATCCAGACAGTACAAGAGAGCTGAACCCAAATACGAGGCAGACTGGTCCTCATTTCTTTCTCTTTTCCCATTTCATTCTTATAAAAGGGATTAGTTTGCTTGTGTAGTAAATAAAAAATTACATGGTCTGCTGCTGTGCAGCATAAATCAAACTCTTTAGTGCCCAAGACATAAATAATAATTTCTATACTGCATTGAACTCTCAGGAATAACATGCTATCACTAAAAAACATTGAAAGTAGCAGAAAAGAAGACAGCCTCTGCATGAGTTTAAATCAGCCCCATCATGTGATTGATTGAATTGAGATTAGGTTTATAGAGATCCCCACCTAGGATAAAGGTGAAGTGCGGGGCATAAAATTTCCCCGCCCCCACCACCTATGGGATCATGTCAGACATATATAAAAAAAAAAAAATAAATACTTACCAGAGATTGGTTGAAAAAATGACAGTTGCTCCAAAACGGTCCTCTTGCACGAGTCTCAGCCTATAAAAGAAAAGAGCATGCGTCATTAGTGGGGCAGAAGACGATGAAGATCAGAAGAGGAGCACATCTGCACTTACCTGTCATGGAGCAGTTACTTCGCTAGATAATAGATTGGGCTGCCGCTGAGGACGGGGATATTTGGATGAGACAGTGTCTCTCCCTGCCTGGGTCTTCTTCTTTGACTTTTCCATCTGCATCCGCCGCTGATCCTGGTTTGCCACTGATCCTCTGGTCCCCTGAAGCGGACATTCCTCCCTGCTTCCTTCTGGTCAGGTGAATGACGGATCCTCCGCGCATCGGCGTCTGAGTTCGTCATCTCCGCCTTTTTTTCCTTCAGACCCTCCTCCTATTCACGATGATGCTCGGCCTTCAACTTTGGCTGGGATTGCTGGTGCATGCGCAGTAAGGCCTGGAAGATCAACACAGAGAATACATAAGTGACCTCGGAGGTTCGATTCCCTGGCTGATCGTGTCACTGGGAGAATTGCTAAAAAAAGGTTATTGGAAATTGTAAGTGGTAAAAATGATAAGAATGATTTGTTTAATGGTACTAATTATTCTGATTCTCATTTAACCCCTTGTAGTGCTGTTGCTTCAGCTGGTATGTCACAGATGACTTCTGTAGGTCCTTCAGTGATCCTGTTGTCATGGCGACTGATGGTAAACATATGTTGTTTGGAAAAAAGTGACTTTATAAATCTAAAGGTATTGTAATGCCTTCTACTGTTTTGCTTGATACCGAGTGTTCGAATCTTCATTTTAATCATTCTAGTTTTGTCAATCCAGGCTTTACATAGCATACATCTCCTGCTGATCCATCTTTGATGGTGGATCATGTTACCACGGGTCATGATCGCGAATCTCCTAATTTTGAAATTTCACCAAATACGCTGCTAGCAGGGTCGGCGAATGCTCCATCTACGATGGTATCCACTCCTGCTGGTGAGTTTCATAATTATTCTCATTTTAAAGAATTGTTATGTTCTTTTTCCAAATTTATGTATACGTTTGCTGCTTCTTTTGATGCTGTTAATCAGGCTCAGTTGACTCCTTCCGCTGCTTCTGTATGGCTGGATCTTTTATCTGAGCCTAGTTGTGTCCCAGTCTCTACCTCAGTTGCTACAGCGACGGTGGTTAATGATGCCCCTAATGTGATGATTCCTTCGCTAGTCCTGGAATCTTGTTTGCGGGAGGTTTTAACATGTGAATTGTCCCCTCTGGGTTTTCATTTACCTGGAGCCCTGAAGGAGAGGATTTGTAAAGGAGATTATATTGAGATTTTATCTTTGCTTCCATCCCATCATGACAATAGATTGGATAAGAAGGAAGGTGAATGTAAGGATTATGATAAAAGAAAAAGTGCACCTCGCTCTTTTAACAACTGGCTGCAAGCTTTTTGCATTTATGCCAGCGTGATGGGTGAAAAACGCCCTGATTTGTGTTCTGGCTTATTCCAGCATGTTGTCGTGGCTTCATATATATCCAGAGCTACATAAGACTTGTGTCTTGCGTGGTGGTTTCTTATTTGGTTTTCGTTTGCCTTCCCTTTCTGGAATTGGTTGCCACATTTTTCCGAATCTGCCTTCGATTTCTTTTCAGTTGGCTGTTGTTCATGAGAAGTTTGATAGGGAATTGCGTGCAGGTAGGATTGCAGGTCCATTTCCTACTCCTCCTTTTGTTAACTTTCGTATTTTGCCACTTGGTATTGTTCCTAAAAAGGAACCAAAGTCTTTTAGATTGATACACCATCTATCTTTTCCCATTGGGTTTTCTTTGAACGACGATATTGACCCGATATGGTGTTCAGTACAGTATTCTTCATTTGATGAAGCTTTGTTCAAAATTAGAAATGTTGGTGCGTCCGCTTTGCTTGCTAAAGCCGATGTTAAGTCCACATTTCGGTTACTTCCTATTCACCCATCTGCGTTTAACTCTTTAGGTTTCTATTTTCAGGATTCATATTACTTTGATAAATGTCTCCCGATGGGATGTTCTCTTTCATGTTATTACTTTGAACTTTTTTCTACGTTTATTGAGTGGGTTGTTAGTTTTCGTGCAGGTTCTAATAACTTATTGCACTATTTGGATGATTTTCTTTTTACTGGTAAAGCTGGTTCGTCTGATTGTTTATATTTGTTTACCGAAATTTAGGATTGTGTGTAGGGAGTTTGGTATTCTGTTAGCTGAAGAGAAGTCTGTCTACCCTATGTCTTGTCTTGATTTTCTCGGTATTCAGATTGATACGGTTTCAATGGAGTTTCGTCTGCCTGATGAGAAGATTATTAAAATTAGGATTTTATTGGATTTCATTCTTTCTAAATGTAATGTTAAATTGAGAGTCTTGCAATCTTTGCTTGGTTTATTGGCGTTTACGTCTAGAGTTTTACCAATGGGTTGCGTTTTTTCGAAGAGATTGTATCGCGCCATTTCTAACATTTCTTCTCCTTTTCATTTTGTACCCATTACGTCTGGTATTAGGGATGATCATAAAGTATGTCGTCATTTTTTGTCTACATTTAATGGTAATTGTTTGTGGCAGGCTCCTTTTTGTTCGGCTTCTGCACTTCATCTCCATACCGATCCTGCTGGATCTTGCGGTTATGGTGCTTATTGGGATGGGCATTGGTCTGCTGATTTGTGGCCGGCATCTTGGAGAGATTCGGGTTTGATGTCTAATATTGTTTTATTAGAAATTTTCCTTGTTTTTTATTTGCTTTAGAATTGTGGTGTGTTAATTTTAGGAATCGTCATATTTTACTATATTCTGACAATAAGGGCGTTGTTTTTGCTCTTAATTGCTTGTCGTCTAAATCTCTTCCTGTTCTTGCTGTACTTAGACTATTAGTATTTAAATATTTGGACCTTAATATATGGCTTAAAGCCAAATACATTCCTGGTAAAGAAAATCTAATTGCTGATGCTCTGTCCCGCTCCTAGATTTAAGAATTAAAATTTGGATGCGGATCCAACTGGCCTGTTGTGCCCTCAACACTTATGGGACCTTCGGTGAATCCTGTCTTTGTTGCTATTAGGGCTTCTTTGGCATCTTCCTCGTGGGCGTCATATAAAGCTGTGTGATCTTTGTGGTGTTCATTCTTGCTTTCTTCTGGACATAGTCCATCCGCAGATCCTGTATGTCCTTTTTCTCGAATAAACGTGCCTTGAAGGGTTACAGGAGGAAACACTTGGTTGCTGATACAAGATTTCCAATTTCTGTTGACCTTTTGGGTCGTCTTTGTGACGTTTCTAGGAATGTCTTTTTTTTTGCCTTATGAGTCTTTATTATTTACTTTGGCCTTTTGTTTATGTTTTTTTGGGGCCTTTCAAGTTTCTGAATTGCTGCCATATAAAGTTTCTGACGACACTGGTCTATTTTATCAGTAAGACTGATCCTCTGGGTCATGGTCGGTGGATTACTTTACGAGCTTATCCTGGTGCTCGCTATTGTATTTTCTCTTTAATTAAGCAATTTTTATGAGTTAGACCTGTGTCTCACAAACAATTTTTGATTCATAACACGGGTGCACCAGTGACTATTTATCAGTTCAATGCTGTTCTGCGTAGATGCCTTAAAGCATTATGTTTGGAGCATCTTCATATTGCATCCTACTAATTTCGTATTGTTGCAGCCACTGAAGCAGCTTTAATTGGTCTTGATGAAACTGTGATTAAGCAAATTGGGGGTTGGCGGTCTAACTATTATAGATCATATGTTAGGCCTAATTTTTGTTTTTCGTTTTAGGTGCTCCTTTTCACATATGGATTATTGGACACTCTTATGTTTTTTTTTGGCTCAGAAGAGAGCTGAGTGGAGAGTCCATGGCAATAATTTGGGATTACCTTATACTAGTTTTAATGTACATTGATATGGGCAATGTGGTATGCGTTGGAGCGATTTACGTCATGTTTTGACTCAATTACATGATTGCTGGCCCGTACCTCGGATCATTATTTTACATTTGTCTGGTAATGATCTTGGTAAACGCAAAACATTGTAATTAATTTCTCAGATTAAGCTTGATCTGTTATGCTTACATACTGTTTTACCTCATACTTTTTTATTTTTTCTGAAGTGATCCCTCACCTTGACTGGTTACTCTGCTCTGAGCATCAGTATTTAGAAAAGAATTGTGGTGGGGTGCCAGGCTCCTTAAAATTTGGGCCTGGCGTATGAGATATTATAATTGATGTTATAATTATAGCTTGAGCTTAAATGGCTAAGCTATTTATATATATAATTATACATGGTTATATGTTTTAAGAAGAATTTAATACATGCTAAGTGTATTGATTGTTTTAAAATGTATTTAAAGTTGATATAAATTGATTTAATCTTTATACCTATAAATAAAGGGCCACGGCCAATTTAAACTACAGGTATTCATTAAAGTATTTGTATTCTTTATTTATTTAACTAATGGAATATTCTATTAAATATCAATTGTTAGTAAGTTCTGACTATGATCCCAGTAAATGTACAGTAAGAAGTTTACTTTCACTTTTTAATGATAATGGTAAAAGGACAAATAGAGAGGGTGAATCTCCCTAATGGGCACACAGACAGCAATAAAAACTCCCAGTCCAAATGAAAAAAAGTTTTGCCTTTAGTCAGGCCTCTTTCACACAGGCTTTCCAATCAGGTCCGCCTGTCAGTTTTTCAGGCGGACCTGATCAGATCCTCCATTCACTCCTATGGAGTGGCGGATGCCAGCAGTGACATGTCGGCTGACACCCACTGCTATTCGATCAGATCCTGTCCATAAAATCCAGACAGATTATGACACTGTTTTCCATCTGTTTAGCAGGTCAGATCTAAAGGGAACCATAGAGGAGAGTGTGGCCCTGACAGGTCTGTCTCAGCACAGTGAGCGGAGAGGGACCTGTCACCCGCATGCTCAGCGGGGATCAATCCCCTGGTGAGCAAATCGGAGTCCACCAGATGGACCGCCCATGTGAAACGACCCTTATAAGGGAAAATGGTGAGGCTTTTGTGCTACTAGATATATAAATGTCTGGGATTCATAATTATGTACACTATAAAACTCTACTGGTATTCTAGCACTATATACATTGATTAAGAATGTTTAAAGAAGTGATGTGTCTAGGATTTAGTATCTAGTTTACATACTCCTCCTGAATGTTTAGCGTCCACAATTTGCAAATGCTATTTTATTTGAGTGCAGCTCCATCTCTAAAGCGGAGTTCCACCCAAAAGTGGAACTTCCGCTTTAAGAACTCCTCACCCCCTTTTATGCCACATTTGGCATGTCATTTTTTGGGAGGGCTCCCACTTCTGCCCACACCGCCTAGGTGACTCTTCCCCTCCCCCTCCCTCCCTGCAATCTTCTTGGACATGTCACAGGTCCCAGAAGATTGCTCGGACATTCAGGACGCACAGTGCGACTTGCGCATGTGCAGTACGCACCCGGCTGTGAAGCCGCAAGCTGTCACAGTCGGATGCCCACACTTGCAATGCCAACACCGCGAAGAATAAACAGAAAATAAACAGAAAAACAAGTGGAACTCCGCTTTAACATAATTATTTTATTGGGTCAGTATTACCAATACCAGTGTGTGTCCACTATGATCTGCCCACACACAAACTTTCTACACTTCACCTAATTAGCTGGAGATCCAGTTATCCATGTCATCCCTAGTCCTGCATTTAACCATTTGCCGACCGTATAATTTATATATACGTATAACTTATATATACTATACCTAGTACGTGATCCGGCATTTCTGGGTCGTGCATGCGTGCCGCTGGCGGATCGCTCCTGCTGTGATCACATACAGCGGGATCCCAGAGGCGGGTACCGTGGACTCAATGTCTGCCGACACCCGCTGATTGTTCAGTACACAGGCAGAATGGCGATCTGCCTATGTAAACAAGGCAGATCGCCATTCTGTCAGTAGAGAAGGCATTGATCCTGTGTTCCTGCAAAGCAGGGACATGAATCTATGCCTTCCCTTAGTAAAAGCACCTCTCCCACAGTACACAAGCACTAGTTAGGCACACATTACCCCTTTAACCACCCTAGATGTTTAACCCCTTCCTAGCCAGTGTCATTAGTACAGTGACAGTGCATACTTTTTAGCACTGATCAATGTATTAGTGTCACTGGTCCCCAAAAAGTGTCAAAAGCGTCAGTTAGTATTTGTCCACCGCAATATCGCAGTCCCGCTATAATTCACTAATCGCCGCTATTACTAGTAAAATTTTTAAAAATACTAAATAAATAGATCCTATAACATTTGTGCAAACCAATCAATATACGTTTATTGGGATTTTTTTACCAAAAATATGTAGCAGAATACATATTGGCTTAAATTTATGAAGAATGTCATTTTTTTAATTTTTTTTTGTTAAGTTTTATTGCAGAAAGAAAAAAATGTGTAATTTTTTTATTTTTTCAATATTGTCGGTATTTTTTTGTTTATAGTGCAAAATATTAAAAAACGCAGAGGTGATCAATTACCACCAAAAGAAAGCTCTATTTGGGGAAAAAAAGGACACAAATCTTATTTGGGTAAAGTGTTGCATGACCACGCAATTTTCAGTTAAAGTATCGCAGTGCCATATCACAAAAAATGGCCTGGTCATGAAGGGAGGACAGGTGGTTAAGAAAAGAAACAAGGAAGCTTCTGGGAGAATGTGCAAGCTGGGAGCTAGACTGGTTACATTCTCCTTCTTCTTCTAATCACAGTAGAGTTTACAAAGAGCACCTTCTTTGTCCTTTCCTTTTTAACACTTTTATTGGCCTGACTGGCATAATATAAACAATTATAATACATCCTGTGTGAACCCTCACTTTGCTGTGGCATTTTAAGAATCTTGTCAATTACCCCAAAAGTGGTGACCTCAGAGTTTCAGGTGTTTTGAAATCCCAATTTAAGGTATAAATGATAAAGATCTGTATGAGCAGATACATCTGAAAATCTAGGAAATAACAGCCATAATATAGACCTAGTGGGCTTTTCTGAAACAGTCTTGATAACACATCAGTCAAAATCTACTTCTTTAGTTCATCATTATGTTGCTTTAAGGTGGAACTAGTCAAACTGAAGTTTTATTTCTTCAATGTGATGCTATTATGAAGAAGCCATTAGACAATTTAAGAAGCCAGGCAATTTGAGCTTCTGCTGAGGCAATTAGGGTTCACAAAAGTTGTGTAACATATGTAACTTTGTAGGCACATTAGCTGCTTGGCTGCAGGGGTTGTTACTTTAAAGATAAAAATGAACAGATGTCTCTGAAAATGAATATCTCAGGTCAGTTTTTTCCATAATGTATGAGGGGCGTTCAAGTCCAACTGGGACTTTTGAGTTTATATAATGAAAACAAATTCAAGGAGTGGAAATTGCATTTATTTTTGGACATCATCACAGAAAGATTTGTCAGTACTGTATGCCTGAACCATCCTAGGGCAGCCTGCTTCACTTTGTCATCAATGCTGAAATGATGACCACCAACGAGCTCTTTTAAGGGTCCAAGCAGGTGGAAATCACACAGAGTGAGGTTCTGGCTATAAGCGAGATGTGGCCATACCTCCCAGCTGAGATTGCTGTAATGTGCACATAGTGCGGTGAGCAGTATGAGCTTGTGCATTCCCTGTGAAAATGCTCTTTCAACTCAGTGCAGACTCTTCTGTGCCGTGCCATGCTAGCATCCCTTTTTATAACTGTAAAATTAAAAGTCCTGGTTTGTCTTGAACGCAATAACATAGGATTTCATCCATGGATACGGTAATCATTTTTTTACAGGTGTCATTTTTAGACTGAACCAGAGTGTTGATTTAAACATCAAATCATAAGCAGCAGAGTTTCCTGTTTTTTGTTTTTTTAATTTGCCTGAATTTGACTGGGTATTTGAAATGAGCAAAGGTTCACTTCATAAACACACTCCTTTTTTATGTTACCCCTTTAGCCCAGACTATAGGAAAGTGGATGCAAGACTGTGAAATTTCCAATGTCAGTACATTACAAAGGAGAGCAGGTCTTATGCTGCGTACACAAGCGGACTTTCCGGCATACTTGGTCCGGCGATCTTTACGACGGACTTGTAGCGTAGGTGCGCCGGACTTACAAACGGACGAACTTGGACACACACGATCACTCCAAAAGTCAGATGGTTTTGAACGCGGTGACGTACAGCACGTACAACGGGACTAGAAAAAGGAAGTTCAAGCCCCACTACGCCACCCTTTGGACTCCTTCTGCTAATCTCATGTTTATCTCATGTTAGTAGAAGTTTGGTTAGAGACGATTCACGCTTTTCACACTTATTTCGATCGTTTTCTGCGGTTCAGTTTGTGCTTGTGAGGTTTGTATCTGCTTTTCAGTGCGTGTTGGTCAGTTCGTAACCTAGCAGGCCGTTCTGGTCCGCTTGTTCCTGATCTTCAGGTTGCTCTTCATAGGCCTTGCTGTTCTTCAGTGCGTTTGTTCTAAGTTTATTTGTTTGACCAGCCGACCATTTTGAAGCCATGTTGCGTGGACGTACTCGTTCTCGAGTTCGTGCTGTGTGGAGACTTGGTGTTGGGGTTAATACTTTGACCCGAGTCCAGTCCATGAACAGGGCGAGGAGGAGTTCATGGACGAAAAATTGGTTGCGCCAGCGTGACCAATTCTCGCACATGCCTTTGCTTCCTGAGATCTGTGAGAATGATCATGAGGATTTCAGGAATTAGCTCAGGATGACAGACCTCGTTTTTGAACGTCTGCTGGCTATGCTGACCCCTTATATCTGCAGGCAGGATACCTGCATGAGGCAAGCCATCACTGCGGAGCAGAGGCTAGTTGCCACTTTACGTTACTTGGCGACTGGGAGAAGTCTTCAGGACTTGAAGTTCTCGACAGGCATCTCCCCCCAGGCTCTGGGGATCATAATCCCAGAGACCTGTTCTGCTATTATTCAGGTCCTGCAGAAGGACTATATGAAGTTAAGTTTTATCCTTTAACATTACATGATATGTATTTAATGTTTGCTAATGTATTGTCTAAATGTCCTCGTTACCTAATTACCATGCTTGGAATAAGTTGTGAATGTCCCCTTTATCTTCATGCATGCCTATTTTTTTACATTAATCATTTTTTGGCCTACATGCATATTTACCTTCAATAACCTCCCCACCATGCAATCCTGGGTCCATTTAAACCTCTAGCCTATAGTCCCTTGAACAATGTATATTGTCAACTCCATTGTACTGCTTTACCCTCCCCCACCCCCTCAAATGTTTGCAACTGTCAGGTGTGTTTTTTGCCCAAATTAGAACCCCTCCCCCACCCCCTCGAATGTTTGCAACTGTCAGGTGTGTTTTTTGCCCAAATTAGAACCCCCCCCCACCCCCTCGAATGTTTGCAACTGTCAGGTGTGTTTTTTGCCAAAATTAGAACCCCTCCCTCACCCCCTCAAATGTTTGCAACTGTCAGGTGTGTTTTTTGCCAAAATTAGAACCCCTCCCCCCACATAAAAATTGATCAATGGTCCATCAGAGGGGGTGAGTAATCTTATAAGTGGGCCTTATGTTCTTGTAATTTTTTATACAAATAACACATATTAATAATGTTCGACTGCTGTAGTTCAAGAATCTTTTTGTGTAATCTAATCTCAAAGTTATGTTTAAAAGTACTTATATTTTTTTGTTTCTTGTTTGACTCCACAGTTTACTTCAAACACACAGGAATGGCAGACTGTGGCCTCCCAGTTCGCTGAGCGTTGGGACTTTCCCAACTGTGTCGGGGTAATCGATGGGAAGCATGTCCGCATTGTGCCACCACCCCATTCAGGGTCTTATTACTATAACTATAAGGGGTTTCATAGTGTAGTTTTGATGGCGGTGGTCTCGGCACAATTGGAATTTATGTTCATGGACGTGGGGAAGAACGGCCGGATGTCGGACGGAGGAGTCTTTGCACAGACCGAGCTGTGCCAGCGTCTCCAGATTGGTGACCTGGGATTACCACCTGATGACCAGAACGTGGATGGACTCCCCTCAGTTTTCATCACTGATGAAGCGTTTGCTCTCGGCGAGCACTTGATGAGGCTGTTCCCCCAAAGGGTCCTCACCCCTGAGAGGAGGGTATTTAATTACCGGCTGGCCAGAGCAAGAAGAGTTGTGGAGAACCGCCCGTCAAGTGTGTGACAGATATGTCAATTATTTTAATGGTCGTGGGGCCATTGCAATGCAACAAGAGCTTTAATCTTTTATTCCAAAAAATAATTTTTTTTTTGGCAAAAATCTCTTGTTTTGATTCTTGTTTGCATTTAGTTTTGTCTGTCTCCTAGTGCACTTGTAGTGGCAAGTGCATTTCCCTTTAGTTAATAAGGTCCTTTGTCACTGTAACCCCACCAAAAAATAACAATCTGTTATTGATAAATAATAAGCCACACACATTGTAGTAATAAAAACATTTTACTGTGTGCACATTGAAAGGTGCATTTTGTTTGAACGTGTTTATGTTTTTTTTGTTTGTTTTTTTTTTTTTTTTTAGGAACAATATATGTTTTATTTTTTTAGTTTAGGCATATTTGTTAAAAATATAAATTGTTTACAAAATTAGGCTTGACAACAGGGTTTTTAAAAATATAAGAACAAAAAATAACAGGAACTTACAAAGTTCAACATGTTAATAACAGTGCTGGTGATGTCACCCATGTAAAACAAAAAATTTGCAGATGCTCACAATTTGGGAGTAAAAAAGGTTCTAGTCAACATGTGCTATCTCCCATCATGGGGGAGCAATGGACGTCTTTTGTGTGTGCAATCCCTTTGTTCCTCTCACAAACTAACATTATTCTGATGAAGGGGTTGCAAACACAAAACAAGTACATATATATACTCTGATGGAAGATAGCACATGATGACACACCGTGTGCATCTGCTAAATTTTAAGATCAGTATTTTACAACTTCAAACATTTAAAAAAAATAAAACTTGACAACGAAATGAAGAACATGATTGATGTTTTTTGGCAAAAAGTTATTAGATTCTGCCCAAAACATCAAACATGTTTTTCATTTCCTGTTGCCTGGTGTCCAGCCGATTTCTCATGCTGTCAATTTGGCCATTCCACACCATTATCTGCCCAATCAGTCTTTGTGCACTGTCTGTGCTAAATGGCTCTGCCACTTGGCCTTCCACAACCAGAACATCACCTAAAATGTGTGGATAAAAATATTTATAAAAATATGCACGCCTAAATAGATTAACTTAAGCTGGGGTGTCAGTCACTCACTTGGTGGGGTGAAAATATATCACACTTCCTCCACCTCTCCTTCCTCCAGCTCGTCGGGTGGGCCTAGTCTTGGGCTGGGGCTTGGGCTTGGGCTAAGTGCCTGAGGCTGGTGACTTGGGGGGGTCCTGGGATCCTTGGACTGTTGTCTGAGTCTTTTCTCCCCTATGAGAATTAAACATAAGGTATAGTTAAAACACAGTGATATTTCAGTCATGAAAAAGGAATATGAAACGTTGTTTAGAAGTTGGGGACAATTGTCATTTTGTTTCCCAAAAAATTTTGAAGACAGGATTAAAATTCACTCTGACAAAAAATGCAAAACAATACACATTTTCATGCAAGTTTCATGGATGCAGACACCTCAATTATCCCCTATGTGTATTAGCCTCAAAAATGTTATCTGGTGTCACATAGTACACTAGTGCTCGTGAGTCCAAATGTGGAAACAGCTGCTGTGTCCTGTCCTTACATTACACTGAATCATTTTTGAAGAAGCATTATAGTTTCAAACACATCTACACAACATCCCCACATTTTTGGAATACGACAAATTATCAAGACCTAAATGTATGTCCAACCCTGTACCATCGTATTTGGCGAAAAACAAACGTCATTTTCTTAGTATCTTATGTATTTTCAAAAGAACGGTCTTTACGAACTTTGCTGTATAAATGAAAAGCATATGGATCAGCATGCAAGTTAAGTATCTCAATAGGAACACACAAGTACTTACCTTTTTTAAGCAGCTTCTTTATTCACCAATATTGTTCAGGTTCCCTAGTTTTGAGGTCAGACCACCGCTTCCTCAATTGTTCTTTAGCCCGTTTAATGCCAAATTTTTGCTCAAGAGCGGTGACAACTGAGGCCATTATTTTGTCCTTCCGCATATTGGGTCGGGTGTACGGTCCTTTTTTGCCGTCATAGTCCTCCCTTCTCAATATGGACACTATCTCCACCATCTCTTCAAAGGCCATGTTGGTGGCCTTATATCTCCTCCTGGATCTGGATGGTTGTGGATCCGGGCTTTCCTCCGCGCTACTTGCAGATAATCTCTCCGCCATCTTTCTCTATATACTCCCACTGCGCAACGAAGAATGAAGGGGCGGGGACAAATCGTACTAAAAAACGTCAGGGGCGGGTGAAGCAGGTGTAGCATGACACATGCGCAGTGTATATAAAGCTATTACGCTGGTCCACTATGTCCGAGCGGAAGTAGCGAGCGTCAGAAATGAAGGTAAGATTAAACGTGGGTGTGTGTTTGGTGAATGTGTTTGGTGTGTGTGTGTATGTGTGTATATGTGTACCCTAGATTCTGCAAAAAATAATACTGGGAGTTTGGACTGACATTACAGTTTTTATCTTGTGTCTTGTCTTTCAGCAAAAATTAATCCCTTTAAGGATGCTGAATTTTTGACACGCTTCATTGATCTGTATCAAGAAAAAAGAAACCTGTGGGAGGTCAAGCACCCATTATATTTTAATATAGATGTAAGGAAGGCAGCACTGGGCACACTTTTGGAATTTGTGAAGACTCGAGTCCCCCAGGCAGACCTTAAGTTTGTGGACAGTAAAATTGGTATCTTGTGCAATATGTACAGGCGGGAACACAATAAAATCCAGTAGTCCCGCTGATCTGGAGCAGCAGAAGACCAGGTTTATTTCCCCAAGCTGTGGTACTACCAAAAACTGCGATTTCTGGATGACCAGACAGAAGCAAGGCAATCACTTTCAACCCTTTCCTCCACCCTTTCCTCCAGCCTTCCCTCCACCTCCACCCTTCCCTCCACCCCAGCTGAGGAGTCCCAGGAAGAACTGGGCCCTTTCATCCTTGATGAAGTGGATGTGCCCAGCTTCAGCCAGGTATACTTTTTGTGTGAATTTGGGATTGTGTAATTATTAATGATGTAAACGTAAAAAATGTTGAAGTGCTTCACCAAAAATGACTTCATCACAATTATTAATATGTAGATATATCACTAGACAGTAGTGGCCAAAAATATACTTCAAATATTGCTGAGCAGCTACAATAATGGTGGGGTCAAAAAGAAAGCCTTTACTATTTGCTTAGAATTATATTTGCAAGTCATGAGCTGAAAATTGTGTGTGATTGCGTAACCCAAAATTACAACTACCGGTATGTCCCTTTTTTTACCCAGGATGAGCTCAGCCAGGAGGAGGCCGTGCCCAGAGGTATAGAGGAGGAGGCCTTGCCCAGTGGGAGAGAGGAGGAGGCCGTGGCTGGGCCCAGTAGAAGCCTCACAGAATGTCAGGTGCCTCCCCTCCGCATTACCACAAAAAGGCCCAGGAAGATGACCCGAACAGAGGAGGAATCACTAGCCCTCATTCGGGAAGCCAGCCAAATTCTGAGCATACCACCCAATGCTGAAGAGGTCTATGGAACATATATGGCCACCAGGTTGCTGGACCTAGAAAAGGGGCAATGCCTCCTCTGTGAGGGTCTTATTTTTCAAGCATATCAGTAGGGCTTGAGAGGGGAGCTTACTAAAACAACCTATATAGCAAATGAAGCCACTCCTCCTGCTACTCCTCCTCCTCCTCCTGCCCCAAGTACACCACCAGAGGCACAGCCTCCAAGGAAGGCTGCAGAGAAACGTGGAGGGAACACTGCAGGGCAGCGTGCAGGGAAGGCTCCATAGAAGAGTCGAAGGTGATTGCCTGGCTTCTGTCTGGTCTGACTTCTGACTGCGCTCCCTAGTCGCAAGACACCAATTTTATTTTCCAAAAACTTGATGTGTGTCCTGGGGAACAAAAGGCTTCATACATTCCAAAAGTGTCTCCAGTGTTGCCTTCCTCATTTCTTTTTTTACCAAAATAAATTGATTTTTTCTTTACCTTACATTATTGACTATGTGTTTTGATTCAAAAAGGACATTTGGTTTGTGAGTAGGCAGGTAACGGTCAAAAAGACTATGTGGGTTATTTACAAAAGGCTAAATCATTTGGCAATTCAAGTGCAAAGTACTAGTGCAAAGTGCACTTTATAAATTGCACTGCAAGTGCACTTGTTGGAAGTGCAGTCGCTGTAAATCTGAGGGGAAGATCTGAAATGAGGGGAAGCTCTGCTGATTTTATCATACAATCTTGTGCAAGAGAAATGTTTTTTTTGGGGGGGGGTTCCTTGCATGTGCCCCTCGGATACACAGCGAATGCACTTCCAAATGCTCTTTCAGTGCAATTCCAAGTACAATTTGCACTTGTAGTGAAAAATAATTTTGCCTTTTGAAAATAACCCCCCTATGTCTAATTAACAAGGGACACCAACCTCATTAAGGTTCATTAAAACAATAAAAAATATTAAGGTTATTGTGGTAACTTGAAACTCAAAATAGATAAATAAAACAAACTAACATTTTGTATAATTTAGCACACATTGTAAAATAGATATTGTTTAAATCTAAAAAAATAAAGATGAGTCCAAAAAATATTTATCTACTTTATTTCTGGAGATCTGGCTTTTAAAAAATATAATATTAGTCATGGCATGAGGATAAATCATGAATAAAGTAGTCTGTGAGAAATCTGTGTGAATATAAGCAGCAAAACAACTTCATTACTCTCGCATTATAAAGAAAAAAAGAATGCGCTGTATTAAAAGATCACAGAAGAGGAATGTGCTAGCTTCAATACGAAGGCTAGTTTTACTAGACCGAGCACTTCCGTCTTGTACTTGCTTCAGAGCATGCGTCAGTTTTGGTCCGTCGGACTAGCACACAGATGACCGTTTTGTACGCTAGAAAGCCTAGTCCGTCTGATAGATTTGAAACATGTTTCAAATCTAAGTCCGTCAAACTTATGAGAAAAAAAGTCCGCTGGAGCCCACACACGATCGAATTGTCCGACGGACTTCCGGTACGCCGGACGAAGTATGCCGGAAAGTCCGCTTGTGTGTACGCGGCATAAGGTGGAACAAATTAGCACCCTCTAACCCGTATAACCTGTAAGCATGATTTCAGTATGACCGGTAGCTGTTAGGAACTGGTACTGGTACTGATTGCTTGATACACAAAGCAGTATCAAATGTCTGTTTCCTGTCTGGAACATGTATTCACCAAGAAGTGATTGATTTCTGATCTTACCTCTTTCTTTGACCTTGTGATCCAAAGCAAACCTGTAACCAGTTATATGAAAGTAAACTAAGTATAAAAGTGTACAGTAATCACCATAAAGTGTCTGCTTCTACCTTCACAATTCCTGGCTTTTTTCAGGATTTTCTTTCCTTTTCACCCTGATGATCTTGCGAATAACACACTTTCTGTCCTGGGTGTCTACACGCACTCCTCCACAGTACATTGGGAAGGAATCATAGTTTTTGCCCCGCATGCACTAGTGTCTGTCTTTCTTTCTCTTCATTAAAAGGAGGTGCTTGGATTGATAATTTACAGAAAAAAATTGTGAGAGCTTCTAGTTTAGGTCACAGGAAGTGACAAGGTAACTGCTTTTCTGGTAAGATGAGAAGGTATTTTCTTTACTTAGTGAAAACGAAAATGTTCTTAGCCTGAAAAATGAAAACTATTGCAGCCACCACATCTGAAAACTTGCAAACTGCAATAGATTTCATTTGTTTCTCTTAGGTTTAGTTATCCTTTAATGCACAGCAGGTCAATGGAAAGCATAACACATGATAATGTTTTTGCGTTAGCTCTTGGTACAGGTGTGATCCCAACCCTAATAAAAGCTACCCTTAAAGGGGTTCTAAAGCCTAAACGATTTTTACCTTAATGCATTCCATGCATTAAGGTAAAAAACATTTTACAGCTTTCTGTTCTCCCCCCACCCACCTAAATACTTACCTGAGTCCTAAATCAATTCAATGCTGTGCATGGCTGGATCTCTCATCTCCTCCTTCTCTCCTCCTCCTTATTCTTCTCTCCTCCTTCTTCTTCTCCTCCTCCTTCTTCACGCAGGGAAGCCATTGGCTCCTGCTGCTGTTAATCAAATACTGTGAGGAAGAAGCAGGAGGGTGGGGCCAAGCCACACTGTGTAATTCTATGGGGTGTGGCTCCATAAATGCACACACAAAGAGCAAGCATGCATGTGTGGCCCTATAGCAGGCAGCTTTCTATAGGGACACACAGAGAAGAGGAGGAGCCAAGAGCCCCAGAAGAGGAGGTTCAAGGCTGCTTTGTTCAATACTTTTGCACAGAGCAGATGATTATAACATGTTTATTATCTTAATTTAAAAAATGCCTTTAGTAACACTTTATTTCCACTAAATTCTTTTAACCGGAACTGAGCTTGCACCTCCAGACAATTCATTATTCATAGTGAACTCTTTCCCAGGAAACATTGCTACTAAAATGAAGCAGATGTACAGTCAACATGCCTTAATTTTAGTTTTTTATCATTTTCCCTCTTCGAGATTCAAAAGAACAACCAGAGGGCTTTTGGACAGTACAAAAGCATCCTTTCTTATACATTCTAGAGCCTGCAATAGGGCAACCAGCAGTGTGAGCATATATTTTAAATTTCTAAAAGGCATGGTGGTTCTAAAATGCAGTAGGCTTGAAATAATAAGACTGTGTTTTAAGGCAGGCTATATTTTTTTGTTTAATAAAAATAAACAATAAAATGATACTGTATATTAAATTACACTCAGCTTCTACTTAACAGAAACCTAAAACAACAGAAAATAGGGTCTGGAAAGCTGTACATATGATCCATAATTTTGATTTAGTTGCATAATTCTAATGTCTACACGTGTTTGGTAGCATAATAAAGTCACTCTGTAGCGCGTTGTTTATGTTAACATTTTCACCCCTTTTTCTTTTTCTACTTGTTTTAACTCAATATACTGAAAAGAAACACTTTAACCCTCTTACTGCTCAGTGACACCATCTGTGATATCCAGTGTAATTATGTTAGACTGGGATTAAATTAATGATGCAACTTGTAGTATGTTACACTGTGACATTCAGAAGACTTATGTACACATGGAAAAAAATAAATAAAAGGAACCAACAGGATCAGCACCATGGACAGTGTATAACATTGAACTTCTTACTATTCATTTTAAACTGGTAATCTACTGACAAATGGATGGTTGGGGTGTGTGTGTGAGTATATATATTATTATGATTTATATTATTATATTTATTCCTTTGCACACAGTAAAGCAGTAAAGATCATTGTCATGGGTCAGGCAGGGAAGCCACTAGCTATAGCAGTGGAAAGGTTCACACAGAAACAAGCTGGATAAAAAATACCAGCAGGTCCCCTGGCAAATGATGCAGGCTCAGCTGAGGTGCAAGGTCTAAGCACTAACCGGTCCTCACCAGAGCTCCTGATGATGGAAATGTGTTTCTCTGCATGTTCATGCCAAGTCCCAGTCCTCACCCCACCAGGAGGTGAGCAAGCTAGGATCCGGTACAAGATGTAGCAGGCAGCTATCAAGAAGCAGAAGCATAGTCAGTAAACAAAGTTGGTAACAAGTGGTTGCAGGTTGGGATCAAGCAGAAACTCAGTTAAAGAACAAGCCAAAGGTTGTGACATGTGGTGGTAAAGATATGGACCGCAACAGGAGCACAAGGCACATGACACTGGATGGAGAAGAGCACCATAATCTTGCAAACAGGAAATGTAGAGACATGGCTTAAATAGGAGGTTCATGGGAGGAACAAAGAGTTCAAGGATCACCAGAAACAAGATACAAAGTAAGGTTGTCCGAGGGATAAGGCAGTGAGCTGACCAGCATCTCTGGGTGTACAGTAAGAAGAGCCACTGCCAGATGAAACAAGGGTCCTGGGTTCAAATCCAGACAGTACTCCCCTCCTTCAAGGATGTTATAGGGAATCTTAGGAAATTTCTGGTGAAATTCTCTTGACTATCTAGGGCAGGGGTAGGCAACCTCGGCCCTCCAGTTGTGGTGAAACTACAAGTCCCATGAGACATTGCAAGACCCTGACAATCACAGGCATGACTCCTAGAGGCAGAGGCATGATGGGATTTGTAGTTTCACCACAGCTGGAGGGCCGAGGTTGTCTACCCCTGATCTAGGGGCATGAATGTTCTCCTCAGGTTCCTAAGAATGATCTTCTGACCCATATCCTGCTCATTGAACTAGATATTGTAGTATGTTCCTAAAGACCCTTTAACCACATGCCGACCAGGCCATAGCCGAAAGACGGCTACAGCGCGGTTAGCTTATTCTGGGTGGATGTTCATGGGATGTCCTCACAAAATCGCGATCCCGCACACCCCCTGGGGCGCGCACCCGGGAACATCCGTGACCGCTGGGTCCGGGGGACCGGTGTATTACAGATCACGGTGACGTCCATATAAGTCATTGCACACCACTCACACAGCATTACAGTGGGAGAGAGTGTTGTGTCAACATCGGAAGAGGAGCAGAGGGAACAAGACGATGGAGAAGACCAGGCCACCGCTAGCAAAAGAGCGGCAAAAGAGCAGAAGATAGCGGAGGAGCCCGGCAGAAGAACTGGAGAGCGGGAGAAGAACCGGATATCGGGAGAAGTGGCCAGAGAGTGGGTCTGGGGGACCGGCATATTACGGATCACGGTAAAGGGGCGTGGTCACCGGGTGACATCACCTGGTGACCACGCCCCATGCCTATATAAGTCATTGCACACCGCTCACACAGCATTACAGCGGGAGAGAGCATTGTGTCAACATCGGAAGAAGAGAAGAGGGAACAAGACGACGGAGAAGACCAGGCCACCGCTATCAAAAGAGCAGAAAAAGAGCAGAAGATAGCGGAGGAGCCTGGCTGAAGAACTGGAGAGCGGGAGAAGAACCGGACATCGGGAGAAGTGGCCAGAGAGTGGGTCCGGGGGACCGGCGTATTACGGATCACGGTAAAGGGGCGTGGTCACCGGGTGACATCACCCGGTGACCATGCCCCATGCCTATATAAGTCATTGCACAATGCTCACACAGCATTACAGCGGGAGAGAGTGTTGTGTCAACATCGGAAGAAGAGAAGAGGGAACAAGACGACGGAGAAGACCAGGCCACCGCTAGCAAAAGAGCGGCAAAAGAGCAGAAGATAGCGGAGGAGCCCAGCAGAAGAACTGGGGAGCGGGAGAAGAACCGAACATCGGGAGAAGTGGCAAGAGAGTGGGAGAAGAACCGGACACCAGAAGAAGAGGCCGGAGAAGTCGGAAGAGACCCCCCGAAGTCGGAAGAAGACCCCCAGAACTGCCTAATAAACTACGTTAAAAACCTATGTAGTTTGTTTTTTTTTGACACTTTTTTCCCCAGGTGAATGGGTAGGGGTACGATGTACCCCATACTCATTCACATAGGGTGGGGGGCTGGGATCTGGAGGCCCCCTTATTAAAGGGGGCTCCCGGATTCCGATAAGCTCCCCACCCGCAGACCCTGACAACCAACTGCCAGGGTTGTCGGGAAGAGGCCCTTGTCCTCATCAACATGGGGACAAGGTGCTTTGGGATGGGGGGCCGCAGGGTGCCCCCTTCCCCAAAGCACCCACCCCCCCATGTTGAGGGCATGCGGCCTGGTACGGTTCAGGAGGGGGGGGCGCTCGCTCATCCCCACCCCCTTTCCTGACCGGCTGGGCTGCGTGCTCGGATAAAGGTCTGGTATGGATTTTGGGGGACCCCTACGCTGGTTTTTCGGCGTAGGGGTTCCCCTTAAAATCCATACCAGACGACATTGTCGCCTCCTACTCACGCTCGCTGCAGTAGGAAAATGTATTTTTCCTATTGCAGAGAGCGCGAGATTATACACTGTCGCCGAGAACCAGCGTGATAGGATCGCGCTGGAAACATTCTCGCGGGCAGGTGCTGTAGCTGCCCTTGCGTCGTATTTGGTCCGTCAGACCAGCATACAGACGAACGGGCTTCCCGATAGGAACTGGGTCCGGCGGAGTTCTGGCGGAAAGATTTGAAGCATGTTTCAAATCTAAAGTCCGGCGGATTTTCAACCGAAAAGGTCCGATGAAGCCCACACAGGGTCCCATTGTCCGCCGGATTCGGTCTGTCGGACCAGTCCGGTGTAAAAATCTGCTCGTGTGTACACTGCATAAGGAATTCTAGGTAGGGTTATCCAAGGGATCAGGGAAAGAGCTGTTCAGGAAGAGCAGTTACCAGATGTAACAGAGGTCCTGGATCCAGATGCCGATAGTTCTCACGTAATTTATTTTATTCTATTTTTTTTTTAATTTGGGAAATTTATTATAACAAAAAGTAAACAATATTGTGTTTTTTTTTTTAATTGTCGCTCTTTTTTTGTTTATAGCGCAAAAAATAAAAACCGCAGAAGTGATCAAATACCACCAAAAGAAAGCTCTATTTGTGGGAAAAAAAGGACATAAATTTTGTTTAGGTACAATGTCGCACGACCGCGCAATTGTCAGTTAAATCGATGCAGTGCAGTATCGCAAAAAATGGCCTGGTCAGGAAGGGGGTACATTTTTCTGGAGCTGAAGTAGTTAAAGTATAACTGAAAGCAACATCATTTTTTTTTCTGTTTTGTATAGTGGAGTGAGATTAGAACACCTGTCAGCTTTTTATTGCTGTCAGTGCCCATGTTTGGGAGATTCACCCTCTCTATTTGTCCTGGTGACCATTATAAGATGAAAGTAAAAGAAAATCCCAAATTTGAGTGTTCACCAGAACAGGAATAAAGAGGAAATCTTTCAATAAGGACGCTACGTCTGCTCACTACCAGGGGTTTCCCTCACTTTCATTTCACTTCCTGCTGTGGCTATGAGACAACAAGTGAAGGGAAATGTTCCTCATGGGACATGGCAAAAAAAAATCTAAACCAGCAGCTAAACAATCTTCTTGACAATGAACTACTTTTAGATTACATATCACTCCCAGTCTGTCAAAACAATCGCCATATTTTCACAAGCCCTGATGAAGGGGGCAATATGTGCTTCTCGAAATGCATAGGATTTTACACCCAATGTTTGGAATAAAACTTTACCTTGAACTCTACCTTTTGAATTTACTTTGATTCTAGAATTAGACTTTGCCTTCACATCTCTAAAGGTTATTGTGGTAGTTCCTCGGGGTATGGAAGCTGCCCTCTCATTACCTTTATTACCCTGATGCCGCACAGGGATGTCATCAGCACAACATACATTTTGAATAATAAAGTGTCACTCAAGATAATCTTAAAGAACTTTAGTCAGTAAATTAAGTCCTACTACATCACTTCAGGCTGGCTCCTTTTACAGATATAGCTACGTAAGACATGTGCTTATACTTTTTAAAATGTCTAATTTGTAGAGACCAATCTACTGACAGCTTAAAGATTTACTGCTGTTCAGGGTCTCTGGGCTTTAGCAAAATGGCAGCCTACAGCAAGAAGAAACATGAGCAATGCTGGCGGCAATTTACAGCACACACTAATTTTGGTAGCATAATTATTATTGTGGAATGTATGTTCCTTGCTAAAGAACAATATTTTTGTTATGGGTAAAGTTTCACTTTAATGTTCCAGCGCCATCAATCTAATAATTCTAAAAAAAACAAAAAACTGCCAGAGAATATTATCATCAAGTATTCTATCCAAAATAGTTAAAAAAAAAGTTTTTGCTTTTAATTCTATATTCCTGACAGACTCCATGGCAGCGTACGTATGGGTTCATCCCACCTCTCATACCTCACAGGACCCCACTCCCATAAATCTTTGCTTCTAGTCAGAGACCATGTTCCTTTTTTGTCCTCCTCCTAGGACCAAGGTAGTCTTACCTTAAAAAGTCTTTGGTCCAGTCCTGGTGGTTTGCACGTGAAAATGATGGATCAGGCGGTGTCTTTCTGGAGTACAACTATCTCAGCTATTAGCAGGGTGGACACGGGCGGTTAAAGCGATGCCTTGAAGAGCTTACTGGCCAGCCATTGGCAGGCAAGCGGCAATATGGACAAACATCCTAGCTATTAGCAGAAAGCCTCTTCTTGAAATGCCCGGGTTGTGCAGTATGAGCAGAAGCTCCCAGTCCCAGGCCGGATTGAACTGGTGCTGCGGTGGTAATGTATACACATATATCTTACATGGCAGCTGTATTTGTTTTTGTTTTGTCTGTCCATCTAGCTCCGTTTCCCTGGCCATGGCTGCTGGGACGCATCTGTGTTCCAGTCCGCCGCCTTTCGGACTATCTGCGCATGCGCGAGCCTCGATCGAGATCGAGGCTTGGTTGCATGTGCACAGTCCGGACAAGATGGCGGCAGTCGTGCATGCGGTCGAGGCACGCTGGTTGCGTGATGACATCATCTTAGGGCAGTAGATTTAAATAGCTGACAGCTATTCTCTGGGACACCTTGCAGGCTTAGGTAGCTTCTTCCCCAAGCACATATTTCTGGTGTTTAAAGGTAAGAGGCTATGCTGCACTGTCTTATTGGTTGTGGTTTTCTGTTAAATAATTTTTGCTCTTCTTAATTATATGCATTGATTGATTTCTTTCAGTTTATGCCCTTTTCTGCCATGGATGTGTCTCCACTCCCCAGTGGCCAACCCTTAAGCTGCAGGTAGGACGGAATTATTTTTTCCCTCTGCCTGTTTATTTGG
The DNA here is from genome assembly GCF_042186555.1 of Aquarana catesbeiana. Lineage (NCBI taxonomy): Eukaryota > Metazoa > Chordata > Amphibia > Anura > Ranidae > Aquarana > Aquarana catesbeiana. Next base: position 79,812,957 of record NC_133326.1, on the reverse strand, counting down.
GTTTATTATTTAGGAGAATGTTAACTCTTTCTTCCCCCTCAGCCCCTCTAGGTCTGAACACCGGCTTTCGGCAAGTGAAGATAATGACATTTCTAGATTACAACATCGTCATTCAACGTCAAGTTCTAGACGTCCTAGATCATCTTCTAGACATCATAGTGAAGAGCCCAAATCCACGTCTGGGCATCATTCTCACCACCATTCCAGCTGCTCTGAAAGGAGAGCTTGATGGGGATGTAGAGCTCAGGTCCCAGAGGGTAAATCCCTCAGTGAGTTATGCTATTCTCGAGCTGTAAAGGAAAGAGGTGCTGGAGACCAGCAAGTGGAAGCTCTGGTCAGAAAAGTGTTTCAGGAATCTCTGAACAGAACGGATTCCAACTGTACAACCAGCCCTCCTGTTGCTCCAGCACTAGTTCCTGGTGGGGTCGACCCTGGGACTCCGGGTCCCTCTCTACATAGTCTCTCTTTAAATGGTTCCTGGGACAGAGAGGCAGAGGTGGATGACCCTGGCGCAGGTTTTGATTTTTCCCTGGTTCCAAACAAACAAAGCGGTTAAAGAGGCATTGAGATGGGAAGAGCCAGTAGAAGCACCCTCTAAACAGAGGAAATACTTCAAGCATCTCAAGAAAGAACACCAAACTTCCCCTTCCTGGGTGAACTTGGTGAAATTATTTCAGATGAATGGGGTAAGGTTGAGAGAAAAAACTTACTAATTTCCAAAATAGCAAAAATGTACCCATTCAAGAGTGAGGAGGTAAAGCATCTGGAGTCGGTTCCTCTCATTGATGCAGCTCTAATGAGGCTGGTGAGACATGTCACACTCCCTCTGGAAGATACCGTATCTTTCAAGGATGGCTTAGAGAGGAAGATCGACACTGACCTCAAGCGCATTTATATTACGGCAGGTATGGCTTGTAAACCAGCCCTGGCTCTTGCAGCCTTGTCCAAAGCTATGGAGGCCTGGACGGATGATGTGGATGCAGCTTTAGGAAGTGTCTCTGAAGAGTTGGCAAGAGCTACCAGTACACGAACTGAAGCTGGCATCAGTCTTTCTGGGGGAAGCATCCCTTGATATTATTCGTCTATTGGTATGTGTCATGCTCTCTTCGTTCACAGCTAAGCGCGCCTTGTGGTTGCGCCCGTGGGTTGCCGATCCTGCCTCTAAACAGGCATGGTGTAGAATTCCCTTTGAGGGCTCCTCTCTCTTTGGGAATAAGCTTGACTCTGCCATTACCCATGCTACAGGGGCAGGGGGTAAATGAAGGTTCTTACCCCAGGATCCTCGCTTCTTGGGTCAGAGAAGAGCTCAACCCAGACAAGATCCGGAGCGTGCTAGTGATGCCCGCCACTACAGGCCTGGTAGCGAGTTTAGAAAGAACTGGAAGAGAAATCAACCTTCCGGCCAGAAATCCTCAAAAGAAGCCTCTTCTGGAGGACAGGAAGCTTTCAAGTCCTTTTGATACAGGGCCTGTCCAGGCTTGTTTACTCCTTTTTCAGCATGTCCCTAAAAAGCAGCAGTTCAACTGTGTAACATACACACAAATACAGGAAAACAAACAAAAAAGTGCGCTATAGCATGAATGATAATAAGTGCATAAAAATCAATTAATGCAAATATAATGCAAAAACATAAAAATTCTTCATAAGTGTACAAAATGATATTTTATAGCAAAGTCCATAAGTCAGAAATCTAGAAAGTCTTCTAGGGAGATAGGGAGAATCCCCTAATATCTCTTCATAAGGGCCAATGTAGAAAGGTAGGAAATGGAAACACCCCTCACAGTGATCCTCCACCACCTAAAATGCACACTTACCAGATTGCAACCACAACAGGCACGTAGATAGACCAAAATCCGGGTGGGCAGTTAGCAGTGAAGCATCCCTCTATACAGTACGACGGACAGCAAGCAAACAGGGCACATATGTGGACTCAGATCCGGATGTCCAGCCAGCAATGAGGTATCCCTCTATGTAGTGTGGCTGCGGGCATGTGGATGGACGGTACCGCAACCCAAATCATGGACATAAGGGCAAAGAAAAGGTGGCCATAGTGTAAATCCAATAAAACAATTTATTAAAATAGAGGTAGAAAACTTACAAGATACCAGTGTAAAAAAGCGATTTGCCGGCCGGCTGGCGAGCGCCCGTTCAAAACAAGATGCGATGACATCAGAGCGTCAACCTCCCGATGTACGTTTCGTCTGTAACTGATGTCGTCTGGGGAACCTCTTGTCTTGTTCCCCAGACGACGTCAGTTAAAGACGAAACGTACGTCGGGAGGTTGATGCTCTGACGTCATCGCATCTTGTCTGGAACGAGCGCTTGCCAGCCGGCCAGCTAATCGCTTTTTTACACTGGTATCTTGTAAGTTTTCTACCTCTATTTTAATAAATTGTTTTATTGGATTTACACTATGGCCACCTTTTCTTTGCCCTTATGTCCGTGATTTGGGTTGCGGTACCGTCCATCCACATGCCCGCAGCCACGCTACATAGAGGGATGCCTCATTGCTGGCTGGACATCCGGATCTGAGTCCACTTATGTGCCCGATTTGCTTGCTGTCCGTCATGCTGTATAGAGGGATGCTTCACTGCTAACTGCACACCCGGATTTTGGTCTATCTACGTGCCTGTTGTGCTTGCAATCTGGTAAGCGTGCATTTTAGGTGGTGGAGGATCACTGTGAGGGGTGTTTCCATTTCCTACCTTTCCACATTGGCCCTTAGGGGATTCTCCCTATCTCCCTAGAAGACTTTCTGGATTTCTGACTTATGGACTTTGCTATAAAATATAATTTTGTACACTTATGTTTTGATGAATTTTGATGTTTTTGCATTATGTTTGTGCAGCACTAACTCACGGTGGAACTGCTGGTTTAAGCGGGTCTGTTACCTTCACTCTGCTTTCCTCTGTTTCACCGGTACCGGGTCTAGGGTTCCGTTGAGTTTACTCCTGGACAACACACGTACCAACACTGGAGTACGTTTTCAATGCTTTATTAAACAAACGACTTAGGAAGTAGCAGGAAAGAGGTAGAAAGGAAACTTGCAGAAGAAACTCAAATATTCTCTGGTAGGGTTCTCTTGACATAATGTCCTGGTAGAATTCAAATACTATTTGAAATGCGCTCCCCTCGTGGGACACACTCCTTGCTCGTCTGGATAAGCCTCTCTCACCGGTCTAGCAGCCGGCACGCAGCACGAATCAAAGTCTCTGCCACAGACTTGTTTGGGAACAAAATCCGTACGATCCTCTGCCACAGGTTGTATAGGTTTTTCTGTAGTGAAAGTCAGTCACAGTGCTTGAACCTTTAAGCCGAGCTGGCAACACTATGCTGTATAGTTACTTTTGGATACGTCCTCCAACCGAGTCACCGGGCCCCTCTATAGACCAGCACGCTGCGTGATCTCTCCAAGATGGGTCCTCCCCTGGGATCTCCTGTTTGCTGTCCAGCTTCGTCACACAGGACCGACAGCTCAGGACCATTCCTCGGCCGTGGTGGTAGGCTCAAGACAAGCCTCTGGACCCACCCCTGCGGCGCTGTATCGTGGGCCTCCCGAACGGAGGACCACGAGGTAGCTCCTTAACGCATACCTGTCGGCCAGGAGGGCCAGCAGGTGGCTGTAAAACGAACCCCAAAATATGCGTCTGTCCCATGAATACCCTCGCCCAGAATGCAACTCGGAGGACCACCTCCACTGAGCGTGCCTCCGGGACAGAGGAGCATCCTTTCGCTTCAACACGTTGCCTTTCCAACCCTGACCAGTGGCAACAGCGACACCCACCGGTCAGCATGGAAACACACACAACGTCAGCCAAGCTGGAACAGAGGCAAACTTTAACCTTCCTAACGCACAATTTACTAAATTTACCTAACATGCGGTAGATTGCAAATCTACCAGCGCTACATACCCCCCCCACTACAATAGACGTTGTCCCCAACATCTGTCCCGACACAGTAACAATAACTTTCAAGCCTGAGAGTAAGCATTTGAGTTTCTTATAACTTTGGATAGGTAAAGGGAGAGAAAGGACAGTTTAAAGACACTATGAGACTTATATCTATAAAACATTATGTTCACAGCTGCGAACAAAACCACAGTATAATGATACACAACCTCACTAACTAACTAGCTGAAAAGCCTCCCAGCTCTATATATGATCCGATAATCCCTGAAAAGGAAACATAGTTAGACACACACATATACATCCTATACAACAGTAGGAGCAAAGCCTCATTAAAAATGAAACTCTCTCCTATACTAGAAAAAAATATATACTTTAGGAGTCCATCCCTGCATAAGAACTTTTTTTCCTTTTTATAAAAGAAATGCGGCTAGCAAAAAGAAGTCCTTGGATTTAAACACTCAACAGAATCTGTAGATCTTGATCATGCAGATCTCTTTACCCTGACACTATCTAGCTAGGTAATTTCAAAGTTCTATTGTCCATAATTACCAGTAAAACCGGGGATCTGGCAAGGTCAACGATTTCCCTTCTTTTTTTTTTTTTTTCCACAAAAAAGATTTTATTGAGAAATAATCACAATTACATGTATAGGCAGTTGAACAGATTTTGACAGATGCTCCATGACATTTTATACAATAGTGATACAATAAGTGTTGATGCCATTGACGTCATGGGAAATACAAGCGTATGGTAGGATAATAAGAATGTATAAAAGAAGAACCCGCTAGATTCTTTACTACGAGACATTTTCTGTATACAAGTATTATAGGAATCAGGAGTACTTTGTGTGGTCCATTTACACCAGGATCAGTCACATAGTAAGTAAGAGTATGAGACTTGTGTGGAACTAAAACGGGAAGGTCTGTCTCTATTAGGTCCTAGACTGTGTCGTGTTGTCACAGTCTGAAATTGCGGAGAGGTTATGTATGGGTATGGATAAGAGGGGAATATACGTTGGGTGAAATGGGAGTAATAGAAAGATTTAGGAGAGGAAACTGTGGGGGTAGGGAAAAACAGAGGGGGGAGAGGGAAAAAGAGGGAGAACATAGAGGAAGGATACACGTAAGGTATTAGGGTAAAGAAGGGGGGAAAGGATAGGGGGTCACCCCCCCCCAGCCAGCCCACCCCGCCTTTAGGGGTTTCTGAGGTTTTTCTCGTCTTTCAAGAGAGGGAAAATATTATATTGGGAAGTACGACTTATAACAATTAGTGCTTTTGAAATGTGTCCAGCAAGCCCATAGATTGGTGAATTTTTGTATGCGGTCTTGTGAGATATAGATCAATTACTCCATCTCCCCTATCTTTGCAATCTTTGTCAACCATTCTCTGATTGTCGGGGGACTGGTTGAGCGCCATTTTACAGGCAGCATTTACCATATGCATGGCCAGTGATCTGTGGTAGGATCTTTTAGGTAAGGTTGTATGATGGAGGAGATATTGTGCTGGTTTGAAATCCAGGGTGTATGTAGTGACTCGTTGTATTATGTCATGAACCTCCCTCCAGAAAACCTGAAGGATCGGGCAATCCCACCATATGTGGATCATAGAGCCCACTTCTTTATTACACCTCCAGCATGTATTTGGGATTGAGGGCGAGAATTTATGTATGCGAGATGGTGTTCTGTACCATTTGGTAAGTATTTTGTATCCATTCTCTTGGATGGCAACATTTAGTGAACCTTTGTGAGTATGAACATGGATGGTTTCCCAATCTTCCTCAGTGAGGTCTATGTGTAGATCTCTGTTCCAGGATGAGCGAAGGGATTCGGTTTGTGAGTGGTGTGGCGTTTCTTGGAGGAGAGAATAGATGGTGGATATTAGGTGTCTTTGAGACGTGTTCTGGGTACATAATGTTTCAAATGGAGTTAGTTTTCTCGACCATGTATTATTGGAGGTTGCAGAGGAGAGAAAGTGTGTCAGCTGTCTATATGTCCAAAAGGGAAAGTTTTTTTGTGAGGGATATGGATTTGAGATTATCATATGATCGTAGCCGGTCTGCATGGAAAAAGTGGTAAGCTTGGACTTCTTCATGTGGCCATTCTTGTTTTAAGAATGTGTTTGATGACCCCGGGGGGAAATCTGGATTTCCCCTCAGGGAGGTCAAAGGCCCTGGTCGTGAAGATAATTGAGAGGTTGTCGTAGCAGAGGTGAAGGCGAGTAGTGACGGGTAAATGAGTGGGTGTTTCTTGATTGGTTGTGTCCAATGTTTGGATGAGAGCCAGGGGAGGTTGTGTAGATGGCCAGGCATAAAGGAGTTTTCTAGAGTCACCCAGGGTTTCCCTGTTCTGTTAGTACACCAGTCTACTACCCTAGTTAAATGGCAGGCCATGTAATACTTGTAGAGATCTGGAAGTGCAATCCCACCTTTGGCCTTGCTGCAGGTCAGACGAGAGTATTTGATTCTTGGAGGACTGCCCTTCCAAATAAAGGTCGTACATGCCTTTTTATAAGAACAAAAGAATGCAGGGGGTAAATGTATTGGAATGGTCTGCATTAAGTACAGGAGGCGAGGGAGGACAATCATTTTGATCAGGGCCGAGCGTCCGAACCATGATACGTTAAGTGTGGTCCACTCCTTTAGGTCCATCTGAATTTTCGAGAGGGCATGAAGGAAATTCTGGTCATATAGGTCTGTAAGTCGCTTAGTAATTTGAATGCCTAGGTAAGTAATGGCGGCGCTTTTCCACTGAAAGGGAAAGGAGTCTTGGCAGTGAGTGACCACCTGTGGGGGAAGGGATATGTTCAGAGTGTGTGATTTAGGATAGTTTATCTTAAGATTTGATAAGACCCCAAAATGGTTGATGTCTTTCAGTAAGCTAGGCAGAGTGATGTGAGGTGATTGGAGTGTTAGCAGGATATCGTCTGCGAAAGCTGCTACCTTAAATTCCCTCCGATTTATAGTTATTCCTTGAATATCCGTATTCGCTCGCAATCTATTTAAAAGGGGTTCTAAAGTTAAGATAAAAATGAGAGGGGATAAAGGGCATCCCTGGCGGGTACCATTGGTTATTGGGAAGGCGTTTGACAGGAGGCCGTTTGCTTTTACTCTTGCCGAGGGATTGTCATATAGAGCGTTGATGTAGTTACACATGTGTGGTAGTAGACCAATGCCCTTCAGCACTTCCCGCATATAGTCCCAGGCCACCCTGTCAAACGCCTTCTCGGCATCGAGAGACAGCAGGAATCCCTTCGTTTCTGAGGAGGTAAGCCAGTGGTGTATGTTTAAGGTGCGGATGGTATTCTCTCTGGCTTCCCTTCCCGGGACAAAACCCACCTGGTCTGTTGAGACCAGGCCAGGAATCAGGGGCAATAATCTATTTGCTAGCATTTTTGCATATAGTTTGATATCTACGTTGAGTAATGAAATGGGTCTGTAATTGGACGCCAGGGATGGATCCCTATCTGCTTTTGGTATGACTGCTATATGGGCTTCCAGCAGGTTGCCTGGTGGGGTGGAAGGGTCCGACAGGGAGTTGAAGGCATTGAGCATTTGCGGTGAGAGAGTTTCTAGGAAGCTTTTGTAGTAAATTAGTGGAAGGCCATCTGGGCCTGGGCTCTTGCCTACTTTCATTTGTTTTATTGTCAAACCCAACTCCTCTGTGGTCATGTGGCCTTCCAGGGTAGCAGCCTGTTGTGGAGTTATCGGTTTAGGGCAGTATTGGGCTAGGAAGTCATGTATTTGAGATTGGCGAAGTGAGGTGTTGGGTGAGTCTGTGTTATGGGATGGCAGGTTATATAGTTTAGAGTAAAAGCTTTCGAAATGGGCTGCAATGTCCTCATTTTTAGAGAGCACCGCACCCCCATCGGTATGAAGGTGATGAATTATGGAAGAAGTCTTGGCCGCTTGTATAGTGCGTGCAAGCAGTCTCCCATTTTTGTTACCGTGTTCGTAGAACACTTTTTGTCTGAGCACATATTGACGCCTTGTGCGTTTCCCTAGTTCCTCCAATAGAGTGGATCTAGCCTAAAGGAGGTCCTGTAGTGTGGAGTGGGATGTGGATTGTTTGTGTGTTTTTTCGAGTCTATTGATGGTTTCGAGGAGGGATGCAATATGGGCCTGTCTGATTTTTTTCTCTTTTGTTGCCAGGGCTATGAGTTTCCCCCTTATGACACATTTGTGGGCTTCCCAAAGTGTGACCGGGGTTATATCTGGGGAGGAGTTTTATTGAAAGTACTGTTGGAGTCGGGTGTTTATTTGTCTCACTACGTCAGGGTCTTTAAGGAGGGATGGGTTAAGTCTCCATGTCTTGGTTCTGGTATTGTAGTCTGGGAATGTTAAAGTGATCGTGATGGGGTGATGGTCTGATAAGAACATAGGTTCTATTGTGGCGTGGGAGAGAAGTGTTAAGTCTGTTTGGGATAAAAATATGTAATCAATTCTCGAGTATTTTTGATGTGGGGAGGAGAAGAATGTATAATCTTTGTCAGTCGGGTGCATGGTGCGCCATGAGTCGTGGAGTGTCAAGTTCTGTAATTGGAGTTTAATTTGTCGTAATGCCCGATAGGGGAGTGCAGAAGTTCCCGTAGAAGAATCTAAATTTGGGTTTAGTGGGACATTGAAATCGCCACCAAGAAGTAATATACCCTCTTGAAATGTGAAGAGAAGATCACAAATTCGTCTGAAGAAAGTTACTTGGTGCTCATTTGGGCAGTACACATTAGCAATTGTGATTGGTTTTGATGCGTAAGTGCCTTTAATAAAAATGTATCTACCCTCTTGATCAATCAGGGAATCTTTCAGTTGAAAGTCAGCGTGTTTGGAGATAAGGATAGATACTCCTTTTGTTTTTGATGTTGGGTTCGTAGAGTGGAGTGCATGTTTATATGTATGATTCGACAGTTTGGGGATATGTTTTGCGCAGAAGTGTGTTTCCTGTAACAGGAGGAAGTGGGCTTTGTGTTTAGTCAGTGCCGATAGTACTTGCGACCTTTTTTCTGGAATATTTAAACCGTTTACATTTAGTGATAGGCATTTGAGTGAGAGCTGTTGTGTAGAGATTGCAGCTCCCCTTGACATTGTGGGTGTCTAGAAGTTCAAAGGGTGCTAAGTTGAGCTAGCTAGTGTCGTGTCCTGTACACGTGGTGTAAAGTGGATCAGTGGGTAGTTGGAGGCTGGAGAGGAGGAGGGAGGGGCGGCCCCCGCCCCGTACAGTAGATGTGAGGTAAAGAAAGTGCAGAATAGACAGAAGGGGTTAGACCCAGTAGAGATAATAGGGTAAAAAGGGAGTGGGAGGACAGAAAATAGAGGGAGCGGGAGGGGGAGGGGAAAGGGGGTAAAAGAGGAGGTGAAGAAAAGTCAAAGTAGGTAGACTTAAAGTCTGGGGATTAAGGGGACGTACCTCAAAGATACAACGGGTACGTAAATAGGGCACACCGGAGGTGGGCGTAGGCTTGCCTATCCACCTATGGGGGAGATGTCCGGTTTAGTAGCTCTAGTCCGTATGGACAGCTGTGTGGGGTAAGCGAGCTGTGGTAGGAATGAGTGCTGCAGCACTATGGAGGACGAATCATGCTAAATGATAGTGGTTGGGGGCTGGGAGATGTGTGCATTAGACTGCATTATGGGAATTTGTGTGTGGGTGATAAGGGACCATATGACTGTTAGTTCAGTCCTGTGAATAGTAAAATTTTTCGGTACCTTATGTATTATTTCTGGTGATAATGGTATCCTAGGATCCCTGACATTTATCTATGTTTCTGCACAGTAAGTCATTATACAGAAAAAAAGGGGGAGATAAGGGGGACAAAAAAGAAAAAGGAAAACTCCCCTCTCAAAACATAATAAACATGTATAAAGTAAATGAAAACAACAACCTATGGTAGCCTGACCTCTTGGGGGGCTTAACCATTAGGGAAGGGAGGAGAAACTGCTACTCATAGTCTTCTGTGTCTTACTGTAATTAAGTTATCTTAATATTTCTCTACATTTTGAATTTTCTGCTCCCCCTTTTTAGGGACATGCCTGCTAGTGTGGGAGTCTGGATCCCCGCTCCAAGTATAATAAGATGCTTGGGTGATGCAGAGTTTGAAGGGGCGATCGTGTTGGTAGGGATTTACTGTCAATGGGATGGATTGGCATCATTTCCTTACATGCTAGTGGTCACGTAAGGTTGCAGCGAGCTTAATACAAGTGCATAGGTCATGGGTGAGGTATGAGATATCATTGGAAGGGAGAGTTAACTGCAAGTCTGGCGAATATAGGTCGCCCATACACTATGTTGAGTAAGAACAATGAGTTTAAGGATCCAGGCTCCCACCATTTTGTCTTACAAGAACAGTCTTAACCATTTAAAACAAGCAAAATAAGCGTAACATAACTAAGAATAGAAATAAAGCCCTTTGCTTTAAGCAAGAGAGAACGGCCCGTTTGGATAGCTGATGTTATAACCAAGGTAAGTGTAAACCTGGCATTAGTGTTAGGGATGTGACTGAAAAGGATAACAGATCGGCCACAACTGGCTGAGGCGTTACTCACAAGTCCAGATGAGGTGGTGGTACGTCTGCCAGGGTTATGTATATGCGTCTCTTATCTAAGCGAAGAGTTTTCAGTACTAGTCCTTGAAGAGATTGGTGTTGCTCCTTCAGCTAAACGAAAAGGGGGAGAAAGACATAGGGAGGAAGAAAACAAAAAGATAACCGGGGGAGGGGGATAGGTAGCGTGCTAGAAGGGAGGAAAAGTTAGATTCACTGTGTAAAAACAGTATGGTCAGTACAAATGAGGGTGGTGTCTTCTAGTAGTTCCGACGAGGAGTGTCTGCCAGGCCTGGACTGCGGGCTGGGAGGTCTTGGTGGGATTGGCGATCTCCAGGTGATGTAGGGTCCAGTCTGCGGCGTCTGGAGCGTTGTCTTTGGGCCTTGGGAGATGAGTTGTATGAGACTGGCTTCCATGGATCCGTAGGGAAGTAGAAAGCATGCCACTCAGGTATGTCCATCTGAGGAATGTCCATTTGTTCGCAGAAGGCGGGTAGATCTTCCGGGGTTCTAAGAAAAGCTGTGCGACCCCTAGTGGATGCCAACAGGCAGAACAGAAATTTCCATCTATATTGGATGTTGTGCGAGCGAAGAACTTCCAGCAGGGGGCGCAGGGTGCGTCTGTTCTGTAGAGTGATTTGAGATAAGTCCTGAAACAATTTCACTTCAGTACCATTGAGTAATATGCGGCCTCTATCTCTTGCTTTTTTAAGAATCTCCTCTTTCAAGGGGAAGTTGACAATACAACAGACAATGTCCCTGGGTGGTTCATTATCGCGGGGAGGGGGTCTTAATGTGCGGTGTATGCGTTCCATTTCTATGGGGGAGTCTGCTGGTCGGCCCAATAAATCATTAAAGATGGAACATACTGTGTGTTGTAGTGCGGCCTGGTCGACTCCTTCCGGAACCCCCCTCACTCTCACGTTATGCCTGCGTCCCCTATTGTCCAGGTCCTCCACTTGTCTATGGAGCTCAAATAAGTGTGGCAAATGTGAATCATATGTTTTCTGTACTTGCCTGATAGCGGTAGCTTGTGTACGAGCGTTTTCCTCCACTTCTGCGATTCGATCGTTCATGGAGTGAATGTCCGCCTTGAGATCTGAAATCGCCGACATCATGGTATGGTTGATGTCTAGGGCGACCCTTTGGAGGTCTCTTTGCAGGTCAAGTAAGCTTGGGAGAGGAGCTCCGGGGCCGTCTTCGTCCATAATCGGATCCGTGTTGCTCCTAATTGAGTCCGGGGATGAGGCCTGTAAAGTGTGTGAGGCCTGCGCGGCCTGTGAAGCCTCGAGTTGCGACGCTTGTCTGGTCCGGAATATCTCTGGGATGTTACCGCTGATCTGCGTGCCTGGATCTTTTTGTGCATGGGGTGTCGAGGTGCTTCTGTTGGGCTTTCCCATCATGGGTAAGTGATTTTAAAGCCCCAAATAAGGCGTTTGTCGTCCTCTGAGTGCGGGAGCCTCCTGTTTAAGCAGCCATCTCGGTTCCCGTCCAGGCCACGCCCCCCGATTTCCCTTCTTTATCCACAGTAGTAATAAAGTACACAACATTGTCCTTTCCCAGTCTGCAAATTACCACTTTATCGGCATAGATGTGCCGACCGAAGTTCCAATGTACAAAGCATCCGCTGAAACGTTCATCCATCTGGACAGAACATCCAGTCTTTCTGAAGGTTTTAGGCACAGACAAGTAGTCCCAAACAGCCTCACTGTACCAAAGTTCCCGATTAGCTTCAATCTTCTGCATAATATCCTGGGGCACATAGGGAAACTCCAATCCATACTCTGCGGCCACACGCTTGTTTAACATCTGTTGCAAGCGAGCAAGTTTTGGCAAAGATCTGTCTCTCCCCATACCAGGCGGTACACAGGAATTTAGTGACTTTCTCACCATAGACCCAGCCGGTGTCTGTAGTGAACTAGTAGCCTTTGGCAAAGTCTCAGCAACAGTACTGTGAGTTTCCACACAGGGTGACGTCTTCCCAGAACTCAGGGCAGTCCATTCAGAAAAAGTCATTGTGGAGGCAACATCTTCACCTTGTGACCACAATAGCTCTTGCGACATGGTTTCAAATAAGTCATCATCACCGGAAAGATCCGACATGGATTCTATTTCCGAGTCTCTCAATTCTTCCGCTGGCAAATATTTATTTACAGTCCCCAACAGTGGCTTACCCATTCCGGACGTAGACTTTGGTAGCTCCGGCTCAGGCATCCTCTGGGGTAGGCCTCGACCACGGCCGCGGGAAGCCTTTACATAGCCCACCTTCTTCTGAGTATGCACCATAGGAGTAGGTGTAGTAGACTCAGGAACTAAAGTAATGTCTTCGGGTGAGAAAACAGTAACAACGTCTCTTTCTGGAACATTGTCAGTAACAACAGGCAAAGTGGCGGCCCGTCGCTCCCTCTCTGTAGCGATAGCAGCTTCCACTGTAGCGATACCTGTCACCCAATCTATCCGATAGGCACGGGGCGACATGGTAGGTTGCTCCACCACAAACAGGTATTCTCCACACTGTGGACATCGGCTGAATGGACAAAGATGCACGGCCAATCCTTCGCATCGATGACAGGTCATGCCCAGTCCCTCAACATCTCCCGAAGTATACAGGACAAACTTCCCCTGCGGCTTCAATCAAACTCCTGTGTCCGTGCACAGTATTCATCACGGTGCTTGCAGGGAACATTCCGGGTCCCACAACTGATTGCAACGCCGAAAAAGACATGGCCACACTCTGATCTTCTCAGCACGATCACGAGGCCTCTCTTTTCCTCTGGCGCCAAACACACACACGTGTCCCACGCGGTAGCAAGTAGGGCAACTCCTCCCACTTGTTCTTTCAGTCACGTAACTCCCGGGCCTTTTTCTGGCGCCCAGTGTCTACGCACTTAGAAGCAAAGTCCTGCAGTGTAATCTTTCCTCTTCCTGAAAAGATTTTTTTTCTCAAAGTCCAGCTCTCTCTGTAAACTCCCCGTAAAACACTCCACTGGGTTGCAATAATTGACAGTCAACAAATCCCGGACGACGCACCCACATGTAGCACTAACTCACGGTGGAGCTGCTGGTTTAAGCAGGTCTGTTACCCTCCACTGGCACCGGGTCTAGGGTTCCATTGAGTTTACTCCTGGACAACACACGCACCAACACTGGAGTACGTTTTCAATGCTTTATTAAACAAACGACTTAGGAAGTAGCAGGAAAGAGGTAGAAAGGAAACTTGCAGAAGAAACTCAAATATTCTCTGGTAGGGTTCTCTTGACAAAATGTCCTGGTAGAATTCAAATACTATTTGAAATGCGCTCCCCTCGTGGGACACACTCCTTGCTCATCTGGATAGGCCTCTCTCACCGGTCTAGCAGCCAGCACGCAGCAGGAATCAAAGTCTCTGCCACAGACTTGTTTGGGAACAAAATCCTTACGATCCTCTGCCACAGGATGTATAGGTTTTTCTGTAGTGAAAGTCAGTCACAGCGCTTGAACCTTTAAGCCGAGCCGGCAACACTATGCTGTATAGTTACTTTTGGATACGTCCTCCAACCGAGTCACCAGGCCCCTCTGTAGACCAGCACGCTGCATGATCTCTCCAAGACAGGTCCTCCCCTGGGATCTCCTCGGCTGTCCAGCTTCGTCACACAGGACCGACAGCTCAGGACCATTCCTCGGCCGCGGTGGTAGGCTCCAGACAAGCCTCTGGACCCACCCCTGCCCTACTGTATCGTGGGCCTCCCGAACGGAGGACCACGAGGTAGCTCCTTAACGCATACCTGTTGGCCAGGAGGGCCAGCAGGTGGCTGTAGAATGAACCCCAAAATATGGCGTCTGTCCCATAAATACCCTCGCCCAGAATGCAACTCGGAGGACCACCTCCACCGAGCGTGCCTCCGGGACAGAGGAGCATCCATTCGCTTCAACACGTTGCCTTTCCAACCCTGACCAGTGGCAACAGCGACACCCACCGGTCAGCACAGAAACACACACAACGTCAGCCAAACTGGAACAGAGGCAAACTTTAACCTTCCTAGCGCACAATTTACTAAATTTACCTAACATGCGGTAGATTGCAAATCTACCAGCGCTACATTTGCATGAATTGATTTTTATGCACTTATTATCATTCATGGTATAGCGCAGTTTTTTCTTTGTTTTCCAGACTTTCTTTCAAGGGTTTCCCTGGAAAACAACGAATGGTCTCTCCACACAAGGTCTTCAACTGGGTCCTGTCTCTGGGAATCATGCCGGAGGTAGACCTGTTTGCCTCCCTGTGCAACTTCAAACTGAAGAGGTTTTACACGAGATGTTGTTGTCCCCAGGCCTTTGGAGTGGATGCTCTGACGGACCAGTGGAGATTCCACAGGGCCTATGCTTTTCCCCCAGTTCCTGTCTTTCTCCGATTTCAATCGAGGCTCAGGTGGGAAGGAGCCAAAGTAGTTGGCAATTGTCCCCAACAGACCATGGTTTCCTCTCCTGATGCAGCTCAGCTACCGGGATCCAGTTCCTCTCCCCTCCAGACCAGATCTCCTGTCGCAGGGAACGACTCTTCACCCATGCCCAACCCATCTGCACCTGATGGCTTTGTTTTTGAGAGGGGAAGGCTGGAAGCACTAGGATGTCCAAGTAAGGCTATCGCTACATTGCTGAACGCCAGAAGAGCAAGTACCAACAGAGCTTACCAAAGGATTTGGTCGAAGTTTGCGTATTATGTTTCCACCACTGACGGTTCCTGTAATGATCCAAAGATACAGGATATCCTAGGATTTCTACAAACAGGCCTGGATATGTCCTTATCAGTTAGTTCTTTACGGGTTCAGGTTTCTGCAATTTTTGCCTTCACAGGTGTATCCTGGGCCAGACACCCTCTTACTAGGCAGTTTTTCAGAGGAGCAATAAGGCACAGACCCCAAAGAAAACCGAGATTTTCCAAGTGGGATCTTCCTCTTGTCCTGGAATTCTTCTTAGGAAGAGAAATACAACATATGGATCAGTTAACTATTTATGAACTTTGCCTCAAAGTTGTCTTCCTGGTAGCCATAACATCGGCTAAGAGGGTCTCCGAAATTGGTTCTTTAGGATTTAAGGAATCATTCCTTACTTTCTTCCCTGATCGAGTAGTCTTGATTACTATGTTAGGATCAAATCCCAAAGTAACATCTGTCTTCCATGAGAATCAGGAGATTGTTCTTCCTACGTTCAGGTCTACTGAGGACTCTAATATTCACCCTCTAGATGTTGGAGAAGTTTTGAAACAATATTTAGAAGCCACAGCTTCTTTTCACCAGTCTGAACATCTGTTTGTTCTCTTCCATGGAAAAAACAAAGGATTACGTGCTTCCTCTAGAACCATTGCAGCGTGGATTTTTCAGGCCATTCAGTGGGCTTATAAGTCTAAGGGTTTGGCTCCTCCGGAGGCAGTGACCGATCAGTCTACCAGGAGCGTTTCTACATCGTGGGCAGCCTCCCGTCATGTATCCCCAGATGAATCTGTAAAGCGGCCTCATGGTCATCGATTAACACATTTATGATGCACTATTGTGTAGAACCGGCTTCTTTGTCTTCGGTTAATTTTGGTTTGCATGTCTTATCTGTTCACGGTGCCAATTAAACCTTTTTTTTCTTTAACCAGCAATTGCCCACCCGGGTGTGTATGGCTAGTTATTTGCCATACGTAGGCTGCCATGGAGTCTGTCAGGAAAATGGAAAATTTATATCAAATACTTACCGTAATTTTACTTTCCTGATGGACTCCATGGCAGCAGGAGTTTCCTCCCATTTGCTGGAGTAGGCTAAGTTACAGGACACGGTCTCTGACTAGAAGCAAATATTTATGGGAGTGGAGTCCTATGAGGTATGAGAGGCGGGATTAACCCATATGTAGGCTGCCATGGAGTCCATCAGGAAAGGAAAATTGCGGTAAGTATTTGATATAAATTTTCCGTTTTAATACAGGTAAGATCAGCAGAAGAAAAAAAAAGTATTGCCCATAAAGACACCTTGTGGTACCTACCATTTGGAAGTTCTTTTAAATTATTACCTTCATCACAGTTTTTTTTTTCTATATTTAAGTACTGACAAAATGGCATTGATTTAGGACCTTTTGAAGACACAGATGGAGATGTACAACAAGCTATAGTGTTCTTAGGAAATTTATATATAGGAGATAGTTTTAGTTAATAGAAAACATCTTATTTAAAAGGCCATCTGACTCCAGGGATAAAATAGGTACTCTTCCACAACTGGTCCTTTAGCATAGAGGTAGTATATTTCCAGTTTATATTTTAGCAAGGGTGCTGCTGCCATTAAGGTCCTGAGTGGCACATAGCTTAGGGAGCCACTTCCCTAACAAAGAGTCTGAAATCAATAAGGAATCTTTATTGCTGTAATTTGTGCTACTGCATAACCTCAGTGAGTCTTCCTATAATTTCCTCAGGATTATACTCTTCGGCATGCCTGTGTCCTGTTATACACATGTCCTTTACCACTATCATAGATTTACTGGCAATGTAAAAAAAAAAAAATGTAGGAACGATTAGTAGAGTGTGCATTGCTACATCACTGCGTTGGAGATAATGTTACTAAGGAAGAACATTATCAGAATATAGATATCCTATTGTTGCTAATGAAGAACAAGAGAATAAACAAGTTGTATTTTATGTATGCACATAGTTTAACCACTTCAGCTCCAATTTACCCCCCTTCTTGACCAGGCCGTTTTTTAGATATGGCACTGTGTTGCTTTAACTGACAATTACGCGGTCATGCAATGCTGTACTCAAATAAAATTTATGTCCTTTTTTTCCCACAAATAGAGTGTATTTGATCACCTCTGTGGTTTTCATTTTTTGCACTATAGACAAAAAAGAACAACAATTTTGAAAAAAAAAAACAATATTTTTTGTTTTCTGCTATAAAACATATCAAATAAAAAAAAATTAAAAATCGAACTTCTTCATCAGTTTAGGCCAATATGTATTCTGCTACATATTTTTGGTAAATAAATCCCGATAACAGTACATTGTTTGGTTTGTACAAAAGTTATAGCATCTACAAACAATGGGGTGTATTTATGGATTTTTTATTAAAAAAAAATAATTTCTACTACTAATGGCGTTAATTAGCGACTTATAAAGGGACTGCAAGATGGATCACTAACTGACACTTTTTTGGGGACCAGTGACATTATTACAGCGATCAGTGCTAAAAGATATGCACTGTCACTGTACTAATGACACTGGCTGGGAAAGGGTTAATATCTGGGATGATTAAAGGGTTAACTGTTTGCCTAGCTGGTGTTTCAGTGTAGTGGGGGAGGTGCTTTTACTAGTGGAAGTCATGGATTGGTGTTCCTGGTCTACAGGAACACAGGATCCATGCTTTCTGTGCTGACAGAGCAACAGTCTGCCTTGTTTACATAGGCAGATTGCCATTCTGCCTGTGTACAGAACAATCAGCGGGTGCTGGTGGACATTGGGTCTGCGGAACCCACTGATTAGCTTCCGATGTGTAAAATCACAGCGAGTGAGCCACCGCCGGCGCGAGTGGAGATTCTCTAACCCAGGTAAGAGACTTGCTGCTGTGCTGGAGAGTTCTCGCATGTGGGCACAGATTGGAACAGGCACACTGACACTGTATCTGGCCTGCCAGCGCAGACACAACACAGACTCGCAGAAAAGTTTTGTAATGTAAACGATCCTAACACCTTCTGAGGGGCCCCCTCCCCCCACCAACCTGAAATGGGGACTGATGTTGAGAGGTACTCTAATGTGATAATGGGTGCTCTGATGTGATAATGGGGGCTCTGATGTGAAATCTGGGCTCTGATGTGATGAAGGGGGCTCTGATGTGAAATGGGGGCTCTGATGTAATAACGTGGCTCTGATGTGATGGAGGAGGCTCTGATGTGAAATCTGGGCTCTAAAGTGATAATGGTGGCTCGGATTTGATGGAGGTGGCTCTGATGTAAAATGGGGGCTTTCATGTGATAACGGGGAGGGCTCTGATGTGATGGAGGGAGCTCTGATGTGAAATCAGGGCTCTGATGTGATGAGGGGGCTATGATGTGAAATCTGGGCTCTGATGTGATGGAGGAGGCTCTGATGTGATGAGGGGGGCTCTGATGTGATGGAGGGGGCTCTGATGTGATGGAGGGACCTCTGATATGAAATCTGGGCTCTGATGTGATGGAGGGGGCTCTAATGTGATAATTGGGGCTCTGATGTGATGATGGGGGCTCTGATGTGATAATGGGGGCTCTGATGTGATGATGGGGGCTCTGATGTGAAACGGGGACTCTGTCCATTGCTCTACTGACTGACAATATTCACTAAGGTGGGCTAAGTTTCGGTTTTTGCAGCGTCATTTGTTTTATTCTTTCTCTCAGACCCCTTTCACACTGAATACAGTTTTCAGGCATTTTAGCATTAAAAATAGCACCTGTAAAGTTCCTAAAAACTGCCTCTCATGCATCCCCAGTGTGAAAGCCTGAGTGCTTTCACACTGGAGCGGTGTGCTTGCGGGACGGTGAAAAAAGTACTGCAAGCAGCAATTTTGGGGCAGTTTTGGAGCGCTGTATACACCACTCGTACACCACCCCTGCCCATTGCATTGAATGGACAGTGCTTCCGAAGTGAATGAAAAGTGCTTCTGATGCGCCACAACACAGGCATTTTTAACCCCTTCTTGAGGATTAAAACCGCCCTGCTAGCGGCCAAAAAGCACCGCTAAACAGCAGTAAAGCGCCGCTTAAACAAGCGGCGCTTTACCGCTGACGCAGAGCGCCCCAGTTTGAAAGTTTTCCCTAATATTAAGTTTGGTCTTGCTGGTTAATGTCTTAAATAAGGATGCTGAACCCCCGGAGATCTTTGATAACTTTCATATTATTCAGATAGGTCTCCACTCCTCAGAGGTTGTCTGCACCGGATTACACCATGTCAGTGGGGAAAAGTCCTCGCTGTGTCACCTTGTGTAGGTAATTCAGTAAACGCAGGGGCCTGCCAAGGCCCATCCTGGACACTCTGACTGTCCAGTTTCACCTACACAGAGTGACGGGGCAAGTACGCTGTAAAAGCAGCAGATGGTAATGGGGGTAATGGGGGCCCACAAGCTTCAAGCTACGCCTCTGGTCTGAGCACTGACAGGCTGACCCCCTACACCTTCAATCTCTGCAGCAATGCTGGCAGTACTCATACGTCTATTTCCCAAAGACAACCTCTGGATATGATGCTGAGCACATGCACTCAACTCCTTTGGTCGACCATGGCAAGGCCTGTTCTGAGTGGAACCTGTCTTGTTAAACCGCTGTATGGTCTTTGCCACCATGCAGCAGCTTCGTTTCAGGGTCTAGGCAATCTTCTTGTAGTCTAGGCAATCTTTATGTAGAGCAACAATTCTTTTTTTCAGATCCTCAGAGAGTTTTTTGCCATAAGGTGCCATGTTGAACTTCCAGTGACCAGTATGAGAGAGTGGGAGCGATAACACCAAATGTAACACACCTGCTCCCCATTCAGACCTGAGACCTTTTAACACTAACGAGTCACATGACACCGGGGAGGGAAAATGGCTAATTGGGCCCAATTTGGACATTTTCACTTAGGGGTGTACTTACTTTTGTTGCCAGCGGTTTAGACATTAATGGTTGTATGTTGAGTTATTTTAAGGGAACAGCAAATTTACACTGTTATACAAGCTGTACATTCACTACTTTACATTGTAGCAAAGTGTCATTTCTTCAATGTTATCACATGAAAAGATATAATAAAATATTTTCAAAAATATGAGGGGTGTACTCACTTTTGTGAAATACTTTATATACGTGATCCTGCGCAGTACAGCTGCCCTGTAGCAGTAAATGTGCTAGGGGGTGTGCGGTCGACAAGTGGTTAAAGAGATACATTCAGACAAACATTATTTTGTGTAGACTTTGGGTCAGTAATAGTGGGCTGTATACATCCTCAGTTGCAGGTTTCTTTTAGGAAAGTTAAAAGATTATATTTATAAATTGCAGTTAGTAATGTTCTTATTCAAAAGGTCCTATGGGCCAAGTGAAAACCAATTTTGGCCAGAGTCTGCTGCCAGATTTTTACATAATTTGGTGACTTGAGTGGTGAGATGCTTTCTGCAGCAATATGTGTTTCTGCTTCTACTCCCAAGCCCATCAGAAAGGAGAGGCTCTAAGTTGGAGTCCATAACTGTTTTTTTCAGCAGTATGGGGAAAGCATGGGGCAGAAAGAATAATACAATCATTTAGTTATAACAGTAATAACGGTGCAGCACCTTAATTTAGCAACAGCAAAATCACATACAAAAAATGTATAAATAAACTAAAAAGTCCTTTAACTCCAGAAATGTCCATATATTGCTTTCACCATCCAAAAAAGGGGACACCACGGGCAACTTAGAACTGAACTCATGTGCAACTTAACACCGCACTCACCTGCCGATGCAGAAGGTCACACTTTGGGAATTAACAATCTCAGCTTCCACTTTATGGACATCCAGCTCCATCCATCCACCTGAGGTTCTCTGACTGTAGCAGCAGCAGCCCATCACTGGGAGATATTTGGAAAAGTCCAATTTTAACTTCATTATTCAAAATCATCTACTTGAAGTGTCTGTATTTAAAGTACTGTATAACTAAAGACAAAACTTTTTTTTTAAGTTTTGGACGGAGTGGAGAGGGATTAGAATTAAAAGGGTGACGCTGTGGACATATCGGAGCGGTATTACACACTATGGCACGCGTTATATGCAGGGCTTTATTGTGATCAGGGCTGTTGATAATTTCAGGTCCTTCAAACTTAAAGGCATCATTTACACTTTTATGTTGGGGGAGGTACGGTAAAAACATGTGACAGCAGAGTGGGGCCACGAGACTTTGCAATGCAGCGCAGCAAAAATTATCCCCATTCAACTGAATCGATGCAATGCACGCAGTTGTGGTGCGGTAGTGTACTCATTAGTACATCGAGCTCCTCCTAAGCTCCCTAGTTTTTTTTCCTTCAGCCCGCTGGGTTGAACTAAAAAAAACTCACCGTGTGAACCAGGCTTTAGATCTCATTCATATGTTCTAAATGGCCATGGAATGGCAAATATACCATAAATAGCTACAACCAGGATCCCAGATGTTCCAATTTTTGTCAGCTGCTCAGCCTGTTCACCTGAGTGATGGGCTGAAAAGCGCCACTGCTGTTAACATGTATCTGTACATCCAGTGGTCCCCATGTTTAAGCTCCGGGTGACAAAGCAAAACACATTGGGGTGTGGCCTGGCGGGAACCCGGGCTGAGGTCTCTCCCATAACTACTACATTACCATAGGACTCCATGGATGTGGGGCACCAGGGATTTTTTTTCTCTCTTCCCTTCAGTGACTACAGGAGCTGGGATGAGCTCCATCCCTCGCTGGCACTCCTACAGCACATTCGGTATGATCTACATTACTCCCCACATCGATTGAGCCTGAGCGACACACTAACAACAGTGGTTACCTGCTGTTAGGGACAAATTTCTGACCCTGGATGCAGAGAGATTTTATCCAAGGGCAAAAATGTATCCCACCTGTAGGTAGCCACTGGATGTGCAGATACAGGTGGATACATGTTTACAGCAGCAGACAGCCTTGACTCTTTTCAGCCCATCACTCAGGTGTACAGGTTGAGCAGATATTGGAACATCTGAGATCCCGGGTGCAGGTACTGTGTTTGCAGTATACTTGCTGCACCATGGTCATGTAGTATGTATGAATGAGAACCAGGACTGGATTTTAGCTAACCTTATTGTGCAAGTTGAGCAAGTGCAAGGGGCAACATATTGTGGTAGGCAGTAAATTCACTGATTTATTTAAACCTTAAAAAACTGTGTCCTAAGAAATTTTACAAAATATTTTAAGAGATTAAAAAAAAAAATATTGTGCACTGCCTACCACAGGATGATTGCACCTGGTCAATATGGTTGTCTTTTATTCAGTCTTAAACTGTAGTTAACCCAGCTTTTGAACGTGTACCTACAAGTCTATACTAACGCTTACCTGTAGGTACAGTGAATATCTCCTAAACATGTGGTGTTTAGGAAATATTCACATGGAAAGCAGCCGGTGATGTCACCGATGCATGCGCTCCGAAGGGACGGCATACTGCTTGGTTGTACTTCTCCTGGGAAGGAGTACAGTTTGTTCTGCACTTTTGTGACCCATTTTTAGCCGATAGCCAGCTATAGCCCGCTGTCAGCTGACATGGCTCAGCAGGTCCAGGCTGTGGAAAGATCCTAACTTTAAAGTCAGGATTCACCCAGATGCCTGGACCAGCAGCTCACTAAGCCTCTCAGTGATCTGCTGAGACGCTGAGCCAGCCACTCCTGCCTCCTCCAAAGCCTGGCATTCCAGTGAGAGTGGGGGAGGGGGGGGGCTAAGGCAGGGACTCACAGTCACCACTCTTTGCTCACTGAAGGCTGAGAACTGAGTGATCAGTGGTCTTTGATTGCTCTGTTGTTGATCTTAGAAGCAGCTGGGGACAGATGCAACATTGGATCCATCCACCTAGGTAAGTATAATTTATAGAAAAAAAATCTCTTTTAAAGGGAAAAAAATCCCCCTCTCCCTCCTAAGAACCCTCCCTCCCCAAGCAAAGATTCCCACTGTAAAATATCTCCCTCCCTCAAATATCCCCATAAAAATGAAACACTCTGTCTCTAAACCGACTCCCCAAAGCAAAAATATCTCCCTCAGTCAACACCCTCTTCCCCAGCAAAGATTCCAAATTATGTAGAAAATCTCCCTTCATCCAATCAAACTCCCCTCCCAGAAGCAAATCCCTGCCATTAACCACCCCCTGTAAACTTCTCTACAAGAAACTCCCCCTTCTCCAAAAGCAAACCCACCCCCTTTCCTTAACCCCCCACCAAAAGAAACTCCCCCAGGCTGGAATTCTCACTTCCTCATTCCCAAAACAGAAAATTGATGCCTCCCCACTTACCAGACCTCAGATTCAGCACGACACAGAAGCAGGAAAACTTCTGCATCGCCAGTCTCCCTTCGGCTGTATCATATGATACCTCGAGGAGGAGTCTAGGAGTTCCCTCAACTGTGCACTTCCGGGATCTGAGACCTTGCAGTAATTTCATTCTTTTCAGGGGGACCCCTTATTAAACTGAGGGGGTTGGGCACAATAGAAGGGGGGCTGGCTGCTGCATTCAAAACTATGATTGCTTCTACTGCTGATGCTGAGGCTAAACAGCAGGGACACTGTCTGGCCATTTTCCCAGGATGCTCTGGGGGGGTTTGAACACCCCTGACCGCCCCTTATCTATGCCCCTGATTGTTATAATGTGAGTATTGTTATTAGTGTGTGATGAAATAAAAAGTGTTTTTAAGGATAAAGCACAATTGTACTTTTTCAATCTCTTGCATGAGTTTGAGTGTCACGTACCTGGTAGGAGTCTGAAATGACGAGGTCAGCCTCTCTTGTATCTCCGATCCAAGCCCCACTGGAGATGGAACAGATGGTGGCAAGGATCAGGAGGAACACGAGCGCCTGTGAATGCTGCATGCAGAACTTGCCGGAAGTGTTGCAGACTGGGAAGTGCAGGCAGGGTTTCTGGTGAAGAGCTGGAACCAGCAAAGCTGAGAGGATGGAAGGCCAGCACAGGTACTCGGAAACAGCGTGGAGCCAAACAGGAGACAGGAGCGAGGTCATCAGGTAAGCCGGGTTCAGTAACGGGCGGGCAGCGAGGTACCAAGGTATAAACAGGAGCAAGGTCAAACAGGAAGCCAGGATCAGGAACCAGTAATCAGAGTAATCAGAGTCTAGAAACAGGGTCAGGAAGACCAGGGTTTCAGCAACAAGAAGTCAAGTCAAACAAACAGGTTTTCAGAATCTCAGGACACAGCTGAAGATCAAGCAGCACCTGTCAGAAATCAGAGCAACCCTTAAATAGGCTGTCAGGTGCCAATTGTGGCCAGATGTGTGTTCCTGCGCAAGGAAATCTGCCGATGCCCGTGAATGCGCGCATGCGCACGTGTGCGTGCCGGGCGCATCCTGACAGTTCTCTTACACTGAGGGAAACAAGCTGGAGACTGGATGCTGCAGTGAGAGAAGTGATACATATGTGGAAGCATGGTGTGGAGACAAAAGCTTATGGAGTAAAGGAATTATCAAATGCTATACATTTACATTGCTAAAGTGAGGGCACATCTGGAGAAGGTGGCATAGATTTTGGGAGAATAAGGGCTCGGTGAAAGCAGTTGGAATTGAAAGATAATTCTGCAACCAAAAATGTTAGCACTTTACAGCAACAAAAAAGTTTTTGGTTGTGTAATTTTACATAATGTGGCTTTAATCACTTTCCGACCAGCCGCCACCAATATATGGCAGCAGGTAGGCACTATTGCGCAAATCGCCCTACCTGTATGGCGGTTCGTTTAAGAGATACAGCGGGCACCCGGAGCCAATGCGCGTGGCCGGCGGCTGCGATGTCCTCAGAGAGGGAGAATGGGGATCAGTCAATGTAAACAAACAGATCCCCGCTCTGACAGGGGAGTAGAGAAAGATCTGCTGTTCCTAGTGATCAGGAACAGCGATCTCTCTGTACTCACTGTCAGTCCACTCACCCCACAGTTAGAAACACCTCCCTAGGACACACTTAACCCCTTGATCGCCCCGTGGTGTTAATCCCTTCCCTGCCAGTGTCATTTATACAGTAATCAGTGCATTTTTATAGCACTGATCGCTGTATAATTGTCACTGGTCCCAAAAAAGTATCAAAAGTATCTGTCTGCAATGTCACAGTCCTGCTAAAAATCACTGATCACAGCCATTACTAGTAAAAAAAAATAATAATAATAACAAAAATGCCATAAATCTATCCCATATTTTGTAGAGGCTATAACTTTTGCACAAACCAATCAATATATGCTTAGTGTGATTCTTTTTAACCAGTAGTAGAATACATATTGGCCTAAACTGATGAATAATTTTTTTTTGGATATTTATTATAGCAAAAAGTTAAAAAAAAATATTTTTTTTTAATTGTCGGTCCTATAGGGTTTATAGCGCAAAAAATAAAAACTGCAGAGATGATCAAATACCACCAAAAGAAAGCTCTATTTGTGGGGAAAAAAGGACATCAATTTTGTTTGGGTATAGCGTCGCACAACCACGCAATTGTCAGTTAAAGTGACGCAGTGCCGCATCGCAAAAATGGCCTGGTCATTAAGGAGATAAATCCTTCCGGGGCTGAAGTGGTTAAAGTGACAGCAAAAATACTGTTAGACTTTATATTGTACATGCATGTTTTTGTTTTAATCTTCAGGTTTATGTTTTATATTTGATACACATGCGCTGCACCATTGAGATAATTGATTGTTATACACACTTTAAAAAAGGAGTGTTTTGCGGTGCTGGCAGCTATTTACTATTATTATTTTTTGCATATATATAATTTTTTTGCATATATATTTTTTTTGCACATAGCTCACAATATTGTAACACACAGAAGGATTGGAATGCCTGTCAGTTTTTATTGCTGTCTGTTTACCCTTATCATTGAAAGTGAAAGTAAAAGAAAATCCTAGATTTTATGTTGTCCCCAAAAAAGTAATAGGGGGAAAATCTTCCAATAGGGACACTAGTTCTAGTGACCTGGGGGTCCCTAAGGAATTCCCTTAATTTGCATGGATTTCCTTTAATTTCCTGTTTGTCTATGAGACAGGAAGTGAAGGGAAATTTCCGCAATGAGGCACAGATGGTGAAAAAAGTTGTGACATGGGTTGCAACCCTCCCTTGCTCTATCCAAATTTTAAAAAAATAACTTTTTACCTATAGTTCTACTTTAAGTCCTTGAAGCTAAAATCAGCACAGCTTTTTAAGCTTGGAAATATGTTCCGTTTCCTCTCAATCACTATTATTACACATTTCCACTGTGTTATGCTGAAATGTATATGTGTGCATAACTACAAACATGCCCAGTTCATAGCATAGATATATCATCAGCACATCCTAAAGGTTGATTTTTACATTTTGATGTTAAGATGTAATACTTTCACATTCCAAAACTGAGACAGCATGTTTTTTTTGTTGCTAGTTAGCAAATTGAAATGTGTATTTAAATGAATATTGGACTTGGACCCAAAGAAGGTGAAATCTAAGATTTAGAAAGCTGAGTCTTCAATCTATTAAGTGATAACTCCAGCACTCCACCTGCCCAGCCGACAACACAGCATACATGCAAATAGGCAAGTATAAACAGATAAACAAACATGCCCCAAAGTTGGGATGGAAAACAAACATTATAAGCAGCTGGGTGTTGTCTGCTCCAAGCCCCCCAGCAGGATCACAGGTGGGCCAAAAGGGTCAACAAAACCCACTGGGGTGGTGGGTAAAGCAAACATGTTCATCTGCAAATTAGAAACAGAAGTGGGATATGACATTTGAATTGGACCTCTGTATCTTGCACGTTAAGAAATTAAGGAAATGAGAAATGGAACAAGATTTTTACCTGCTTCCCTGGCAGTTAAGATATCTGAAAGATCTTGCTCAGGAAGCATGGTAACCAGAAGTATTAGAATGTTTTGGTGAAGTAGAAGGTGAGATGGGTAAGGACCAATTATTGGAGAAGTAACTCAAACTGAGGTGAAATAGGGTGCCTATGTGGAAAACAGGAGGGAAGAAGCAAGAGGAGCGAAGAGCCTAGATAAGAATAGGGACTGAGGAATGAGATGGGGCCTGTCTTCAAAGAATCAGTTTATGGGATAGTAAGGCGGACACTGTAATAGGACAATCAATTAGGTCCACTGGGTGAGAAGAGGCCTCAAAGAAGAATCAGTTGAAAAATGTTCAGGCTTTATGGGATAGTAAGGAGGACACTGTAATAGGACAATCAATTAGGTCCACTGGGTGAGTAGAGGCCTCAAGGTGCATTTATATAGGTTTTATCTTGCATTGGTCTATTTGTAGATGTCTCGGTCTGCATGTTTTTTTTGGTGACTGTTTGCCACGTGTTGTGCAGTCGGAGGCCTGGGATGGAAGGCTTCAATGGCAAAGTTTGCAAGGGGTACTTGAGGAAGCTCAAAACTGCTCAGTAACTGAGGCAGGTCTCCAAGGTTATAGAACTAGAACATTGCTGTTTTTCCCACTTTGCAGGCAATCTGTTTAAAGGGGTACCCCAGTGACTTGAGAACCCTCCACAGAGCCAGGGTATGATAAGAGGTCTGGCAGGAGTTGTGTTATAGCACTACTATATATGATAGCCTCTTTGATTTGGAAGCAGTGAACACGGCGAGGAATGTCTCTTGATTTTGAGGAATCCAAATGTTGAGATGTAGGTTACAGTGTGCCTTGTCAAATTCTTTTTTGGAGTCTATAGGATTTCTGGGAAGTTTGTTGAATATAAATTGTAGGGTGTATGGGATATTTCAAGGGGCAACACATGCAGATAAACACCTGATACAGATGCTGTTTCTTTTGCTGCATTATTTTCTCATATTCTTGTATTTTAATTGTGTGTTCATTTAGAGCTTGCTCAGGAGTATCCAATCATTCCTGTATGGATTCTATGTGGCTTTATAATTGTTTACTCTGGTCTGGTATTGACATGGTTAACGTCAGCCTGAAGATGCTGGCTCCTGTTGTCCTGGAGATTGTGCAGTCTGCCCTGATTGTGAAGATTGGTCTGTTTGAGATGAGCCACACAGAGATAAAAGAGGTGAGGGGCGACACAGTGCTTTGTGCACTTCGGCACCTCCTCAGGGGTTGTGGTTGTGCGGTAGCAAATAGGCCTGTGATTTTCTTTGGACTGACCAGGTATAATGTTTAGCTGCTCTGGAGGTTCTTTCTCCACATTGTAAAGAGGGAGAGCAAAAGAGGGTGGGACTTTAAATGAACTAAATGGCAGCATGAGAATTGTATTGTATTGTCATTTATCATATGTATCATTTATTTGATTCTAGCAATTGTATGTTTACACTCTACAACACCACTAAAAGTTCTGTTGCATACCGAATATTCTCTTGCTGCCATTTAAAGTCCCACCCTCTTTTGCTCTCCCTCTTTAGATATTAATGGGATGGAAATGTAGGACCTCACCGGGCCATAATTAGAATTAAAGTCCCTAGGGATGGAAATACACAGCCTTACCAGGCTATGGATTCCTCAAAGTCCCTATTATACAATTTTCTCCACATTTTGAAGACTATGAGAAGTTAAATCAGGCCAGTAAACAAGCAAAGGGGTCGGCAGTGTGTGGGAGCTGCTTGCTGCTAATTCTGTCACAGACAAGCCATGTTCCCCTTTAACTGTGCATTGAAATCCATATTTCCCAAAAAACGATATCAAAACAAGTGACCATCTGGCCTACTTTATAGTCAGAATAGTGACACCAATATAAATGGTTGAATATTACAAAATGTGCTTTGCCAGCGAGAAAGAGATGTGGATACTACTATTCAATCCTTTGGGTGAATATTTGACTCCACAACCACCACTGAATCCCATTGGGTAACCAGGGTAGTCTATGCACCCTTGGAAGCTTGACTTCCTATTGTGGGGCTTAGAGCAAGCCAGCTGGAGTTCTGACTCAAGAATAATTCACTTATACTTAAATTCCACTGCAGGTTTCTTTGTAAGCTCCCAGCCTCCAACCTGCTCACTAAACTATGAATGAGCCCTAACACTTACATGAGGTCCTCTTTTGAGTTAATCCATTCTTGTAAGCTGCTTCATACTCAAACCCCAGGTAAGCATACATAATAGTAAGGCAACTTTGTACACCACAAAAGTGCTTGATAAGCACAGTGCCCTTTTTTAGGGTTTGCAGAAAATTATGGTAATATAAAGAAATTTGTTTGCTAAGAAAAAGCAGACACTGGGGTGGTAAAATGGAAACAAAACTAAAACGTTGCAGTTAATTCACATGCAACAAAATTTGTAAGTGATTAGTTCCTAAATCGCAAATCCATAAATAAAAATGTTGATTTAATCTAGGACTTTTGGTGATATAATAACAATTAGGAGCTGTCTCGCTAGCTTCCGTCACTAGATTGTATTGAAAAGAAAATGAACAAGGTTTATAACCTGCCACCAGCAATCACTAAATCATCACATTTTTTTTTCCTTTTAGATCAATTCTTGTTGCCATGCAACTAGCATTGTATAGACAATTTTATGAGTTTGTAAAGGTTTTCGTTTAGGCCTTTTTTTTACACATTTACATGTTATGTGGATATTACCAGATTTGACCTTACACTGTGTAATAACCAAATGAGAAGTAAGCATTTTAATGCTCTGGAATTGGTCATGTGAAGTATTATTATACTCAACATAAAAAAAAAATGTTGAAGTCTTTAGTTAATTTGCATCTGCCTTATACACAACCAGCCTGTTACAGACCATCCCTACATCTGTTTTCATCCCATGCTAGATAACATATTGTTTAGACCCCACTACAAAAGGGGTTACTGGTGTACCCTCAAAACACATTTTTTTGTTTTTATTCTTGTATGGTTTTTCAATATTTATCAAAAGTATGGATGAGCCCAAGGTACCTGTATTTGGTTTGGCCGATTCGGACCCCGTTGAAGTCAAAGTAAGCCAAGTGCCAAAAAACAATAATGTCCATTTTATAGGCTAATAGGTAAGAGGTTATGGCATGGGGGCCGGGCACTGCCCTGAGGAAGAAGTAAAAGCAAAAAACATTTGTTTCAATTCCATTTGACGGAGAGGAGTAATTTAAAGAATACTTAAAGGGCAACATTAAAAAGGCAGAATTCCTTTAAATAACTGGGGATGTCCTGACCCTGCTTATGCAGTGTCACATCTGTACAATGGATACAAACTAGTGCAACAAAATAGACATTTAAAAATAAATATAATAAAAATATAAATATAATAAAATTTCCGACAAACAACAGTTTTGATCGTTTTGCGTCAGCTTGTAAATAAGTGGCTGGAGGTTCCCTTCATCTATACCAGCTCCTTACCAGCTCCTTATCCTAAATGAGGGTCTGGGATACATGTTTATGGGAGACTCCACACAGACAAATAAAAAATGGCATGTGTTTATCCCTAAAAATACATACCAGATCATTATCCTTGATGAGGGTCTGGTATTGATGTCAAGGGGGACACCACTCATAAAAAAAAATGTCATGGGGTCCCCACAAATATTATAACAGACCCTTAAGGCCTATATGGATTTAAAATGAGAACCCAATACAAAAATCAAGAAAAAAGTGTGGGGTTTCCCCACAAAATCCATACTGGACCCTTATCCGAGCATGCAATTTGGCAGGCAAAGAAATGGCGACAGGCATGCAATTTCTCCTCCTAAACCATGTCAAGCCACATGCCCTCAATATGGGGGCACCTTGCCAGGTTATGGATATGGATAAGAATCATGTTTGGTCAATGACATGCATGGGGATGAGCTGCCTTTTTTAATCTTTGTTTACGTGGCCAGAGATTCCCAGCCAGCAAGTGAATGGGGCTGGTGATATCACTGGTTGCTAAGGGTGTGACACTGCTTTCTTAACAACCACTGACAGTGGAAGAAGGATCATATAAATTAATGGGAGAAAAACCCGCTACTACAGTGCTTTGCAAAAGTATTCACCCCCTTGTCTTTTTACCTATTTTGTTACATTACAGCCTTTAGTTCAATGTTTTTTTAATCTGAATTATACGTGATGGATCAGAACACAATAGTCTAAGTTGGTGAAGTAAAATTAGAAAAATATATACATAAAACTATTTTTCAGAAATAAAAAACTGCCAATTGACATGTGCGTATGTATTCACCCCCTTTGTTATGAAGCCTATAAAAAGCTCTGGTGTAACCAATTACCTTCAGAAGTCACATAATGTCCACCTGTGTGCAATCTAAGTGTCACATGAACTGTCATTACATGTACACACCTTTCTGAAAGGCCTCAGAGGCTGCAACACCTAAGCAAAATGCACCACTAACCAAACACTGCCACGAAGACCAAAGAACTCTCCAAACAAGTAAGGGACAATGTTGTTGAGAAGTACAAGTCAGGGTTAGGTTATAAAAAAATATTCAAATCTTTGGTGATCCCTAGGAGCGCCATCAAATCTATCATAACCAAATGGAAAGAACATGGCACAACAGCAAACCCGCCAAGAGATGGCCGCAAACCAAAACTCACGGACCGGGCAAGGAGGGCATTAATCAGAGAGGCAGCACAGAGACCTAAGGTAACCCTGGAGGAGCTGCAGAGTTTCACAGCAGAGACTGGAGTATCTGTACATAGGGCGACAAAAAGCCGTACGCTCCACAGAGTTGGGCTTTATGTCAGAGTGGCCAGAAGAAAGCCATTACTTTCAGCAAAAAACAAAATGGCACATTATGAGTTTGCGAAAAGGCATGTGGGAGACTCCCAAAATAAATGGAGGAAGGTGCTCTGGTCTGATGAAACTAAAATTGAACTTTTTGGCATCAAAGAAAATGCTATGTCTGGCGCAAACCCAACACATCACATCACCCAAAAAACACCATCCCCACCGTGAAACATGGTGGTGGCAGCATCACGCTGTGGGGATGTTTTTCAGCAGTCGGGACTGGGAAACTGGTCAGAGTTGAGGGAAAGATGGATGGTGCTAAATGCAGGGATTTTCTTAAGCAAAACCTGTACCACTCTGTGTGTGATTTGAGGCTAGGACGGAGGTTCACCTTCCAGTAGACATGTGCGATTAGTTTCGTAAGAATCAAAAATTTGTACGAATTTCCAAAAATTCATACGAATTTCTGTGAATTCATACATTCGGGAGGATCCGAAATACGAATTGCTATGCTTCCGAATTTTGTAAGAAATACGAAATTTTGTTTACGAATTTCAGATCCAAATTCCTAAACGAACATTCGTAATTGTTACGAAAAGTTAACGAACCTAAAAGTTAAAAACCCAGGAAGTCAGCACAGCACAGGGATGGTGGGAGCCCCTCATAATGATAAATTCATCATAACGAACATTCGTAATTGTTCCAAAAAGTTAACAAACCTAAAAGTTAAAAACCCAGGAAGTCAGCAAAGCACAGGGATGGTGGGAGCCCCTCATAATGATAAATTCATCATAACGAACATTCGTAATTGTTAAGAAAAGTTAACAAAGTATTTCATACGAAATTTTGGACACGATTTACAAAATACGAATTAATCCTAATACAAAACGGAATGAAACAGATTTATTGACGGTGCACATGTCTACCTTCCAGCAGGACAATGACCCCAAACACACTGCTAAAGCAACACTTGAGTGGTTTAAGGGAAAACATGTAAATGTGTTGGAATGGCCTAGTCAAAGCCCAGACCTCAATCCAATAGAAAATCTGTGGTCAGACTTAAAGATTGTTGCTCACAAGCGCAAACCATCCAACTTGAAGGAGCTGGAGCAATTTTGCAAGGAGGAATGGGCAAAAATCCCAGTAGTAAGATGTGGCAAGCTCATAGAAATTTATCCAAAGCGACTAGGAGCTGTGATAGCTGCAAAAGGTGGCTCTACAAAGTATTGACTTTAGGGGGGTGAATAGTTATGCACATAAAAATCCTCAAACAATCCATGTTAATTCCAGGTTGTGATGCAACAAAAAAAAAATGTTTCTAGGCGAATTCAGCTAAATTCCCCACCAGGGGGCGCCGGCGCGCTTCCGCGTGCGCCCGTACGCGCGTTCGCGGGTGCGCGCGCGCGCCCGTGCGCGCGCCCGTTCGCGCTAGCGCCGTTTGGCGCAAAGGGGCCTTTAAAAGAGTCACAGGTGCTCATGTCAGGTGCTGTTCGTCTGCAGCTCTGCACCTGAAAGTTCCTGTATCTGCTTGCTGATTGTTTGCTATTGACCCGGCTACGTCTGACCACTCTCCAGTCTCCAAATCCGACCCGGCTTGCCTGACCTTGCTTATTCTGTTACCTGTTGCCGAACTCCTGCCTGTCTGACTATCCTTGGATCATCCCTCCTGTTTATACCTGCCTGATCTCCTGCCAACACGGACTGTCTGACCTTGTTTGCCTGTGTCCTGTGACGCTGCTTCCAGCCTGCTTGTTTGCTTCCAGCTGCTGTCATCGCATCTGTCTGCCTGCCCTCCGGCCTGCACCAGTTGCCTGCATCCGCGATTCAGCCATCCCTGAGGGACATCCTTCCAGTTCCGGTGTCTGCTTCTGCTGGAACCTACATCAGGCCCTCCTACCCACTGTGCTCAGGAGACCACTGTTCCCACTTCCAGCGGCTCCTGAACCAGCGTTTAAGAGAGGTCTCCTTCCACCAGTCAGGCTCAACTACCAGGTACATTACAGTACGAACAGCCATGACTGAGCCTGCAGGAGAGACCTCTCCCATTAAGGAGATCTGTACGCACCTGGCAGCCCTCACCCAAGCAGTTAAGACTTTACAGGACACCTATGACAGACTAGAGGGTCAAGTGTTAAACTTCAGTGGTCCCGGTGGTGTGGCTCCTGCCCCCGCAGCCGCTCCAGTACAGGCTGCTGCACCACCCTCCGTGGTCATGCTTCCACCGGAACCAAGAGTCCCTCTTCCTGAAAAGTTTTCTGGTGACCGAACCAAGTTTTTGGCTTTCCGCAGCGCCTGTCAACTGTACTTCGGTTTACAGCCACGGACTTTTTCCTTGGAAGTCACCAAGGTGGGATTTGTCATATCCCTTCTCCAGGGGGAACCTCAGACCTGGGCCCACCGCTTGCTTGAATCCAACGCTGTACAGATCCAGTCTTTACCCGCCTTCTTTGAAGCCATGGCCCAGATTTATGAGGACCCTCAGCGGGCTGCCACCGCTGAGGCAGCTTTGTTCACGCTCCAGCAAGGCCGTAGGCCGGCCGAGGACTATGTCATGGACTTTCGACGCTGGAGCGCGGACACTCAATGGAACAACGCAGCTCTATGCCACCAGTTCCGCATGGGGCTATCTGAGGGTCTTAAGGATGAACTTACCCGGGTGGGAATGCCTGACACCTTGGAGGAACTTATTGCCATTACAATCCAAATTGACCGACGCCTTCGTGAGCGCCGGTCTGAACGATCCTCTCAACAAACACGGCCTATGTGGATGACCACAAGAGCCCCGCTGCCTGCCTCCCGGTATCCATCTTCTGCCGGGCCAAGTCCAGTCAACCAAACAACTGATGCCTCCGAACCTATGCAACTGGGTCTTATGCGTACTACTCTGACCCCTGAAGAACGGGCACGCAGACGCCAACTGAACCTTTGTCTCTATTGGCGGGACGGGCCACTATGTGAACAACTGCCCAGTAAAGACCCGTAAGTGTTTTCCTTCAACTCCAACCAGTTTATCTGCTTTAACAGCCAATGCCACTCAACTTGTCCTCCCTCTCTCATTACAGCTCCAGGGAAGAACAATTCAAGTCAACGCCATTGTTGATTCCGGGGCATGCAGCTGCTTTGTTGACTCTGTTTTTGCTACTCAACAAGATCTTCCTTTAAAGGATAAGACACATAGACTTTCAATTTTTCTGGCCGATGGATCCCATATAAAATCTGGACAGGTCTCTCAAGAAACCCTTCCTCTGTCTGCTACCTGCTCATCTCAGCACCGAGAAATCTTAGTCCTGGACGTTATCTCTTCACCACTTTTTCCAATCATTTTGGGAATGCCCTGGCTTCAAGCCCACAATCCTCTTGTTAACTGGGCCACGGGCGAGATCAAGTTTCAGTCACCCTATTGCCAGAAACATTGTCTACCTGAACCTGTCAATTCTACTACCACCTTACTGTGTATGGACATTGACCCAGATCTGCTTCAAAACATACCAGAGGCCTATCAGGACTTTGCAGACGTGTTCAGTAAGAAGGGAGCAGACTCTCTGCCACCCCATCGGCCCTATGACTGTCCAATTGAGTTGCTTCCTGGGGCTGAGATTCCTTTTGGGCGCATCTTTCCGCTATCCGAAAAGGAACAAGAGGCACTTAAGGCTTACATCAATGAAAATCTTGAAAAAGGCTTCATTCGACAGTCCACTTCACCAGCCGGGGCGGGCATATTTTTTGTCTCCAAAAAAGACCTTACGCTTCGCCCTTGTGTGGACTATCGGGAGCTAAACAAAATCACGGTCAAAAACCGTTACCCGTTGCCCCTAATACCCGAACTGTTTCAAAAATTAAGGTCCGCCATCATCTTTACCAAATTGGATTTGAGAGGAGCCTACAATCTGGTCCGCATTCGGGCCGGGGATGAATGGAAGACGGCCTTCCGGACCCGTTTCGGACACTATGAATATTTAGTCATGCCCTTCAGCCTTTGCAATGCTCCTGCCACCTTTCAGCATCTGGTCAATGATGTGTTTAAGGATTTCCTGGACATCTTCCTAATTGTCTACCTGGACGATATTTTAATTTTCTCCAGTTCTCTCGAGCAACATAGGGAACATGTCCGTAAAGTTCTGGCCCGACTCCGCCTGCACAGATTGTATGCCAAGGCGGAGAAGTGCGAATTTGAACAAAGGGAGATTCAGTTTCTGGGGTTGGTCATTTCCCCCACCGGCATCAAAATGGACCCTCAGAAAGTGTCTGCTGTATTAGAATGGCCAGCACCCATGGACAAGAAGGGCGTACAACGCTTCATCGGATTTGCAAACTTTTACAGGAAGTTTATCAGGGGATTCTCTACCATCATCTCCCCCATTACACAGCTTACCAAGCAGAATCTTCGTTTCCACTGGAACTCGGAAGCTCAAGAGGCCTTTGAAGAGTTAAAGAGGCGTTTCACGTCGGCTCCGATCCTTAGTCATCCTGACCCATCTTTGCCCTTTATCCTAGAGGTTGATGCCTCCGAAGTAGCTGTGGGTGCTATTATCTCCCAACGACAAGGCAACAAGGACCTGATGCATCCTGTAGGGTTCTTTTCTAGGAAACTTTCACCGGCTGAACGGAACTACGATGTGGGGGACCGGGAGTTACTTGCTATCAAGACAGCCTTGGAAGAATGGAGATATTTGCTTGAAGGTGCAGTCCATCCAGTACTAATTTATACGGATCACAAGAATCTGGAATATTTAAGATCTGCTAAGAGACTAAAACCCAGACAGACCGTTGGGCTCTATTCTTTACACGGTTTTGCTTCCATATAACCTACCGGCCGGGATCCAAGAATGTAAAGCCAGATGCGCTGTCGCGCATGTTTGATAATCCTAAGGACTCTTCTGTACCTGACACTATTCTGCCGGCAAATAGTTTTCTTCTCCTTCAGACAGATCTTCTATCCATGATCAGAGAAGCATCCCCAGAACCTTCAAGTCTCCAGGGGACCTCTTTAACATCTCGAGATGGACTATTATGGAGGAGAAGTCAAATTTTTGTACCAGAGAACGTCCGAGTCAAGGTGCTAACACTCTTGCATGACCATCCACTTGCAGGACATTTTGGGGTCCGTAAGACCCTTGACTTGGTGCAGCGCACCTTTTGGTGGCCTAACTTAAAGGAATTTTGCAGAAAATATGTTAACTCCTGCTCTGTCTGCATCCAGAATAAAACTCCCAGAAACAGAGCTTGGGGACTACTAAGACCATTGCCTATACCAGATAGGCCCTGGAGGATGATAGCAATGGACTTTATAGTTGAATTGCCATGTTCTGAGGGATGTTCGGCAATCCTTGTGGTCGTTGACCGACTATCCAAAATGGCCCACTTCGTGCCCCTAAAGGGAACACCTTCTGCTGTGGAGACGGCCCGTGTGTTCATTAAGGAAATTGTCAGGTTACATGGAATTCCCGCAAATATAGTGTCTGATAGGGGGGTACAGTTTACTTCACGCTTTTGGAAAGCCCTCTGTGAAAACCTGAAAATTGAACTAGCTTTGTCCTCAGCATACCATCCCCAAACAAATGGGCAAACTGAAAGGACAAATCAGACACTGGAGCAGTACATTAGGTGTTTTACATCTTTTGTGCAAGATGATTGGGTGTCCCTGCTGCCCCTAGCGGAATTCGCTTATAACAATGCTAGTCACTCTGCCACCGGTCAATCCCCTTTCTTTGCCAATTATGGGTTTCATGCATCTTTTTTACCAGAT
This sequence comes from Aquarana catesbeiana, assembly GCF_042186555.1. Lineage (NCBI taxonomy): Eukaryota > Metazoa > Chordata > Amphibia > Anura > Ranidae > Aquarana > Aquarana catesbeiana. The sequence goes on along the minus strand of NC_133326.1, from coordinate 79,775,493 downwards.
TTTCTTTCAGAATCCTCAGTTCCAGCGGTCCAGGACACAGTGCAATTCCTCAACCGTAATAATCGGATCTTGCAGGAAGCGGTATCCAAGGCGCAAGCGGACAATAAGAGGTTCTTTGATCAGAAAAGAAGAGGAGATCTAGACCTTCAGCTTGGCGACAAGGTATGGCTGTCTACCAATAATATTAGATTGACATGTCCTTCCAAGAAGCTTGCTCCTAAATTTATTGGGCCTTTCCCTGTGAAAAGGAAAATTAACGAGGTATCTTATGAATTATGCTTACCTGACTCACTTAAGATACACCCTGTGTTTCACGTGTCACTCTTAAAGCCTGCTGTAGATGACCCTTTTCCTGATAGGGGCACCAGGGTCCCTGAACCAGTTCTGGTGGACGGCAATGAGGAGTATGAAGTGGAATCCATCCTTGACTGCAGAAAGAGGTCTGGGCAAGTACAGTTTTTAATTAAATGGAAGGGGTATGGTCCGGAAAACAACTCATGGGAACCTGACTGTAATATTCATGCCAAACATTTGATTCGTGCCTTTTTCTCTGCCCATCCGGAAAAGAAAAGTCATCTGGGCATCCAGAGGCTGCCCGTTGGGAGGGGGCAATGTCAGGGACATGTCAGCAGTCGTCGGGTGAATCTGCGTGCACGCAGGTCCACAAGAAATGTTTCTAGGCGAATTCAGCTAAATTCCCCACCAGGGGGCGCCGGCGCGCTTCCGCGTGCGCCCGTGCGCGCGCCCATTCGCGCTAGCGCCGTTTGGTGCAAAGGGGCCTTTAAAAGAGTCACAGGTGCTCATGTCAGGTGCTGTTCGTCTGCAGCTCTGCACCTGAAAGTTCCTGTATCTGCTTGCTGATTGTTTGCTATTGACCCGGCTACGTCTGACCACTCTCCAGTCTCCAAATCCGACCCGGCTTGCCTGACCTTGCTTATTCTGTTACCTGTTGCCGAACTCCTGCTTGTCTGACTATCCTTGGATCATCCCTCCTGTTTATACCTGCCTGATCTCCTGCCAACACGGACTGTCTGACCTTGTTTGCCTGTGTCCTGTGACGCTGCTTCCAGCCTGCTTGTTTGCTTCCAGCTGCTGTCATCGCATCTGTCCGCCTGCCCTCCGGCCTGCACCAGTTGCCTGCATCCGCGATTCAGCCATTCCTGAGGGACATCCTTCCAGTTCCGGTGTCTGCTTCTGCTGGAACCTACATCAGGCCCTCCTACCCACTGTGCTCAGGAGACCACTGTTCCCACTTCCAGCGGCTCCTGAACCAGCGTTTAAGAGAGGTCTCCTTCCACCAGTCAGGCTCAACTACCAGGTACATTACAAAGGCACTGTATGTTTTATGTTCAGCTCCTGCTGTGTGGGCTAAAAACTCCAGTGATTGAATGAACACCCAAACAAGCAACATTTGTCTCGGAACAAACCAGCAGCGCATCCCTAATCAGAATTCAATATAAGCAGCCCCAAATAGGGAAATGTATCTCATGCCTTGCAGCATCATCCACTTCCTTGACCAAATCTCCATTACCTTTTAAAAGATCCAAGGAAGGGGGTGAGGTGGCATTGAGGTAATTCTCTAGAAATACATATAGTTTATACTGTAAGCATATTAACTGATAAACAAAAAGTTTTTTAAGATAACACAGTTAAACAAGATGAGAAAAGTGAGGAATAGAGAAAATGAAAGACAAGGAAAAGAAAGGAGATAGGTGAGGACTCCTCGGCAGATCTAGGGAGGTGAAATATACTGGATCCATGAACCCCATATCACTGAACCTCATTTGCAAGTTATTTAATATGCTCGTTAACTTGTCATTAACCATAATCTAGTTACATTTGTTATTCACCCATTCAAACGGGGTAGTTAAGAAATAGCTAAAGTTAGCAAAGAGAAAGGAGGAATTATTTGTAGTTAGTGATATCAAGGAGTTAATCAGGGTTTAAGATAAAAAGTATTGCCTTTGTTTTTTTGCTTCAACATCATCTATGTAAAAATTAGGTTCATGGTAATTAGGTAATCAACAAGTACCTTTCTGTACTTTTTAGCGTTGGAGACAAATTAAGGGTAATGTGTCCAAACATACACTTTAAGCTGTCCAATTGAAGTGATCCTCAAGCACATGTGTTTTTTGAACATTACAGTGCCGCACATGTTATAATCTAATTGTACAATTTCTGTATTATCTCATTTAAAGTTACCAAGAACTGTGTAGTGTGAGGTCCTACCTAATTAGGACAATTTATATTGAGACACTCAGACTACATAGTTTGTTGTAGACAAATCTAAAGCCAACCCAACCAATGTTTCATCAAATCTGCCATTTTTTTTTTAGTCCCTGTATAATTTGCATGCATAACCCTTCCTCTGAAAGCTAAATAATTTAGCCTGTAGCATTGTGTCCTGGTTTTGAACATAATTTTAGCATAATATCATTTGCCACAGAATGTCAAACATTGGATAAGAAGGATGGAATATAAAAGATGTCATGATACCTATACATTGCAATTCAAATTTAACAGGCTGGCAGATATTCAATATTTTAAAAAAATAGTGGTAATATTAAAATAGAATTTAACAAGTTTTATATTGCAGTTCATAATTTTATTGCAAGCAAATGTGTTATTTTCTCTTTTTTTTGCATAAAATCTTCAAAGTGAGTGTCCAGTTTATTATTCTGTGTTGAAAAGGGCATTTAATTAGGCATCCATACACATTCTAATTGCACAATAACTACTGACAACGTCTTTAAACAGTTGCATATTTGCCAATTTTTTGTTAATGGAGGGAGAATTGCTTCTTAATGTTTTAACTTGTACAGATAGAAAATAAATTCTCTCTGGCATTTTTTTGCAGTTTATATAAAAGATAGAAATATTGTGTTATGCTTTTATTAATTTGTTGATATTTAAAATTTGTAATAAATATAAAACATGCAAAAAAAATAAACTAGCAGCAAATGATGGCATCTAAATAATATGGGTGTCCCTAATGTATGTCTAATGGTAGTGGCTTTATGTGGTTATAGTTGGACCATATTCACAGTGCTGTGTTTTCAAGGAGCCCATCTACACTGAATAGTATAGAGGCATTATTTACTTTGTTGTTTTTGCATATTTATCTTTCATCATTTTACTTTAATAATTATATTTTATAGTATATGTTTATTATTACATTGGCAATGTTTTGTATGGATATACTGTATATATATATATATATATATATATATATATATATATACATATATATACAGTGTGTATATATATATATATATATATATATATATATATATATATATATATATACAGTATAGGGTATCTTACAAAAGTGAGTACACCCCTCACATTTTTGTAAATATTTTATTATATCTTTTCATGTGACAACACTGAAGAAATGACACTTTGCTACAATGTAAAGTAGTCAGTGTTCAGCTTTTATAACAGTGTAAATTTGCTGTCCTTTCAAAATAACTCAACACATAGCCATTCATTTCTAAATCGCTGGCAACAAAAGTGAGTACACCTCAGTGAAAATGTCTGAACTGGGCCCAAAGTGTCAATATTTTGTGTGGTCATTTTTTTCCATCACTGTCTTAACCCTGACAGGCTGACCCCCCACCCCTTCAACCTCTGCAGCAATGCTTGCAGCACTTATATGTCTATATCCCAAAGACAACCTCTGGATATGACGCTGAGAATGTGCACTTAACTTCTTTGGTCGACCATGGCGAGGCCTGTTCTGAGTGGAACCTGTCCTGTTAAACCACTGTATGATCTTGGCCACCTTGCTGCAGCTCAGTTTCAGGGTCTTGGCAATCTTTTTATAGCCTAGGCCATCTTTATGTAGAGCAAACATTTTTATTTCAGATCCTCACAGAGTTCTTTGCCATGAGCTGCCATGTTGAACTTCTAGTGACCAGTTTGAGAGAGTGAGAGCGATAACACCAAATTTAACACACCTGCTCCCAATTCACACCTGAGACCTTATAACACTAACAAGTCACATGACACTATGGAGGAAAAATGGCTAATATGCCCAATTCGGACATTTTCACTTAGGGTTGTACTCATTTTTGTTGCCAGCGGTTTAGACATTAATGGCTGTGTGTTGAGTTATTTTGAGGGCACAGCAAATTTACACTGTTATACAAGCTGTACACTTACTACTTTACATTGTAGCAAAGGGGTGTACTTACTTTTGTGAGATACGGTATATGATACATGTATTGTGCATATTGTATACAGGTTGTACATGTTATACATACTGATACTGACATTTTTCCTTCCCCCTGACCACCAACACTGGGGATTTTTTTCCTCTTCCTGACCACTGATGTAGACATTTTTCTTCCCCCATACCATCAATGCCAGGCATTATTTTCTACTGCTGACCACTGACGCTGGACACTTTTTTTTTCTCTTGATGGTAGGCTTATGCTTGCTTGTAAAATTTTGACTTGAGATACAGTAGGTAAGGAGAATTTTGTCATACAAGGACTGCAGGATGTGCACTCAGTGTGTACCTAGACCATATTCCTTTAGGTCATGCCCAATATCAAGTACAATTTAGCCACACCCAATTATCACAGCGACATGCTCTGCCATGCCACATGTTTTCTTCTTTTAACCACTTCAATACAGTGCACTTTCACCCCTTTCCTTCCCAGGCCAATTTTCAGCTTTTAGCGCTCTCGCAATTTCAATGACAATTGTGCAGACATGCAACACTGTACCCAAATGATATTTTTATCATTTTGTTCACACAAATAGAGCTTTATTTTGAAGGTATTTTTTCACGAATTTGAAAAAAAAACAATATTTTCTACTTTCTATTTTAAAAGAAATCCAATAATGTCTAATTGTGTCATAAATTTAAACCACCATGTATTCTGCTACATGTCTTTTGTATAATAATTGTTCTGTGTGATCATATGTATGCAGATTATCGTGTACAGATGTGCGCAGGTGATCACAGACATATGTGTGCAGATGATCATTGGGACATATGATTTTACTGGGACATATGTGGGGGAGAGGTGTTTTTACTATGTGGGGACATGTGTGTGGTAACACTGTTGTAAGAACACTATTTTGGGGACATTGTGTGGAGACACTGGGCCGGTGATCAGTGTGTAAGCTGGGATTATGTCTGTAGGAATTTTGCTAATGTCAATTAAAGCATATTTTGTGGGTTCTAAAGGACCATGGTATGTGTATGTTGTGTACACAGTGAGTAGGCTTTATGTAACCATACCACTTTAAGCCCCTCCCACTATTAGTGCAATTAGGCCACGCCCATTATTGCTTTTCTGAGGGTTCACAAGAGTGCTCCAGGTTTTGTACAATCCTAGTTATGTGCCTGGTGGCCAGTGATGGTGTAAGTTCCATGGGGTATTGAGTTGTCACATCCTCAAGCTCAGAGGTGGCTGACAGTACATCGTTTTCAGCCAAACAAGGTTGTGTGTGACAATGGCACTTACCTACTGGTTGCCCTTTCTCAAGGAAAATCCATAAAGGTTCTTTGCTTGTTATATGTGGTCAACTTAATTGTGAAGTGGTTCATCACAAAATACTATGGCTTCCAGGAAGTCCTTCATCAGGTCAGAAGGGTTTGTGGGCACTTCAGGTGGTCATACCTAGTCATGGCATATAAGAACATTTTCTGCCCACCAAGCATCTAATATGCAACACCGTAATGCACTGGAGCTTAAAGTAGAAGTATAGGCAAAACTTTTTTTAAAATTTTGGATAGAGTGAGGGAGGATTGTAAATCCTGTCAGATTTTTTTTGCCGCCTGTGTTTTTCGCCCTCTGTGTCCATTAAGGAGATTTCCCTTCACTTCCTGTCCATAGCCAAACAGGAAGTGAGAGGAAATACCTGCAAATTAAGGGAATTCCTTGGGGACCCACAGGTCATCAGAACTAGTGTCACCATTGGAAGATTTCCCCTCTACTGCTTTTTGGGAGACAAACCTAAATTTGGGATTGTCTTTTACTTTCACTTTCAATGATAATAGTAAAAAGAAAAAATATAGAGAGGGGGGATCTCCTTAATGGGGACACAGACAGCAATAAAAACTGACAGGTGTTCTAATCCTTCTGCCCCCTATCCAATGATAATAGTAAACAGGATATATAGAGAGGATGAATATACATAACAGGGGGGGCATGGACAGCAATAAAAACTGACAAGCATTCTAATTCCCCTCCACTTTATATAGAACTAAAAAAAAATTGCCTTTAGTTATACTTTACAATGGCCACACTGAAAAAGCTGCACCTGTTTCTGCAGCATCTTCAATAAATACCTATGCAATTAGTGTAAGAGTGTTGTCTCAGGGGAGCTGAGGTTCTTTTCACACCAAAAGGAAGTGTACAGCATTTTGTCACCTTTTGAAGCGGCGACCAAAATGGTAAGCCACGAGTGGGCCAGGATTAGAGACAATCCTTGTGTTTTTCTTGGAGTACACTTTGTGTGAAATATTAAGCTGAGCACTGGAGTCACAGCAGGAAGAGGAGGACTTGTTGCTGTCCCAGGGTCAGCAGGAACAGTTTTCCACTACATTTAGCCCTGAGGCAGCAGGAGTAATGATGAGAAATTTTAGGAGGATGAGGTGGTTTGGGGTGTTGGAGAGCATTAGCAGGAAGAAATAGGTCATGTTTATCCTCAGTGACACTAAAAACTCATGATTCTTAGCTGCAGGCAATTTGTGGCGAATGGGGCCTTTTATGCTTAAATGCCTGCACAAGAACCTTAGGATTTGGGTTACCAGTGATAGAACCATCATTAGGTGGCCTGATTCAAAATGGCTGATCTTTTATGACCATCCCAGAAAGAGCCCAAAAATGTGAACTTTGAAGAGGTCCCTCATAATAATCTTGTACCTGCATTTTCCAGTGGTAGCATGGTCCCCTCTGATGATCAATGTGCTTTCAAACCTATGATCCTTGGAGAACAGCAGTGAAAAAGTCTCCATCAGCACCACTTTTCAGTGTTGTTTAAGTGACAACAACTAGGCAACAATAACAGTCAGCATCTGAACTGTATGATTACTGGTTTCATTGGGTCCAGGGTTGATGCAGGTGACAAACCCAAACCAAACATATTGTACATTGTTTCTATAGCTCACATTGGCTGCTGACTTGCCCTGAAGCCAGTGTGCTGCCCAAAAGGGCCTTGAGCATAGCAGGAGGTTTTGTTATATAGACACGAACTACCTGTCCCAAGATAGTGTGGGTTGACTCACATTCATTAAAATAAATCAGTCCTGGATTACAAATAGCTACAATGCTGTTGATGCTACTGACTAAAGTGTCATATGGCCAAAAAAACTGACATTTGCCATTGTTACTAGAACTTGCAACTCATTCTGGGCTTTTATTGTGCTCTGGCACTGTAAAGATGCTAGACAATTTTTGCACCTTGACTACAGCTGTACAATTTCTAATCTTTGATGCATGGCTGTGTCTTAAAGCGTATTGTCTATTCAGGTGCCCTGCAAAGATACTGCACTTTACAATTTTTGTTACAGTGTAAATTCTGGATTGTTCCTCAAAGTGCTTGGCCTGATCTAGTCCAGTATTCTGAAGGTACTGCACAATGGATCCGTTGCTCAACTTTGGCTGAAGATCTTCAAATGTTTGCTGCAGGGTAAACTCTGTATTGTTCCCTAAAGTTTGTGACCTATTCTGGTGCTCTAGCATTTTGAGGATACTGCAATGTTTCTGCAGCTCATCTTCCATAGTAAGTTTTTGAATAAAAGCTGTTGTGCCACTGGCCAATTTGTAACATTTTGAGGGCTTTAGCTTTATTTTTTTAAGAGGACACCTGCCCTTAGCTTTTTTATCTGCTACTTCCATCTGTCAATTCAGGTCTATAACTGCTTGATGAAAGGTATTGAGCCTAAACTACCCTTTTCAAGTTAAAACGAATCCGATAGGAATGCTACTGTGAAATTTTACTTTTTTTAAAGTAAAAAAAAAAAAGTGTTTTTCAAATATGTCCTGCCAGAATAGGGTATCACTGACACTGTCAGTGAAGATTGCACTGTTCTGTAACACATAGCTTTAAGGCATCGCTCAAGCATGTAATTTAAGGGATTGATATTTTTTTCCATGTCACCCACAACGTCTTATTAAATGGACCCTATTCCCATCTTATGATATTAAAAAAAAAATTTGCTTTGCTAAACACGCTTGGTTAAATATTCAGCACCCAGCTCCCTTTCCCCTTTTTTGACAATAGATTGTCTATTACCCTGAAGAATGACCAGAATGTAACAGCAAGCTTTGCCCCTCATAGATTTCATAGGGTTTATGGTTACATTTGGGTTTGATCAATTTTAAACAAGATTTTCTGAACCTTTGATATACGTATGTAGCACCTTCTACCAATAGGCAGGTGCTAGTGTAGGATTTTTGAAAGGAAGACTGTCAGCACAGGTAAATTTAGGCAGGCCTATGCTTTTAGCTAGGCCTGTCTGTTTTAATCTGGGGGCAGGGAGTGGTTAGTTTAGCAGTGGGTGTGACCACCTGTGCTCTAGTTCTGAGGTGCCTCCCCTGCTTCCAGGGAGAATGTTCTGGAAGAGGGGCAGGACCTGGAACTGGAGTGGCAGGCAGCTCATGCGGGAGCCCTGACCAATCCCCAACTGGTATTGGCAGGGGGCGGGCCTCCTATATAAGCTGAGGTAACATGCCACTGGGAGGAGTTGTCAGCTGGGTGAAGTGGAGAATGGAATACTAGACATCAGCAGGAGGGCACCCCCATCTGGGGGGGTGCGCCGATCGCAGGAGGAGGCCCGGGGAGAACTGTGAAGGAACTTTGCCTTTACACAGTCATTGGCAATGTCCTCATCATTACACGATCATTGATGAGGAACTCCTGGAGCAGAAGGGCAGGTGAAGCTGTCGGAACGTATGGTCCGGTTGAGTTATCCATTAAGGACTCAGGGCAGAGAAAGGTCGGTGAGTGTACCACAGTGGAGGGCTGGATGTGCCAGGAAGTCCGTAAGGGAACTTCACTTCTACACAGTCATTAGTGAAGTCCTCATCATTACATGGTCAATGATGAGGAGTCCTGGATCAGAGGAGAGACTGTGGGGATATGTGTCAAATCGATGTGGCCTGAGGGTACAGGATTCGCAAGCAGGACTAGCTGGGAACAGTAGTCCACCACTCAGTATGTGGTTTTAAACTACTAGGCCTCCAGGGAGAGGTACTGTAGGCCTCTGGCCTAGTAGCAGCGAGCAACCAGAGTCTGCAAGAGGAACTATTCAGAGTGGGTCCTTTTTGCTTAAAGAAGAAGATGTGACATTACATTAATAACTACAGTAAAAGTTTGTGCAGGAGGATAGGATTTCTGGGAACATCACCCTTACACGGTCAAGAGTGATGTCCTCATCCTTACACAGTCATGCGTGGGGAAGTTCTGGAAGCAATAGTCTGCAGGAGTTACGCAGAGGAGGAGCAATAGTCTGCATGGTGATGCAGGGAAAAGACTGTAGTTGTTAAGATATGCACATCATTCCTTCACTCAAATTATGTGCTAATCTGTAAAAAATCTCTAAATATGATGGCAAAGTGAACTATTCTATGGGCATCCCATAAACCCCTTTCCCCAACCAATCTGTACCCTCCAATAAACAAAAAAAAAAAAAACACAGCAAATGAGTCTGGCAGCAGGGTGATTTGGTGGATGTCTGTTACTAGTGGTAACTACACCGCTACACGTATCAAACGCAGGCATATTTGCCTATTACTACCGGTGATACTGACAGTAGCACATTTCTTGTCCTAGGTTAACACTCACTGGGGTTGAAACTGGAGAGTTCAAAATCTGGTGCAGATGTGCATGGTAGCCAATCCTCAGGGATATCTGGGAACAATGTAACTGATAAGAATGCAGCACAGGCAGAGAGCCCATGAAGTTACCAGCTGACAAGATTTCTAGCAGTGCCAACAGTTTTTTCACACAAAGCACTTTTAATGGTTCATTTAACAGACCAAAAAAAGAAATAGAGGTTCAATGTTAGGGTTTACATACACTTTAAGTAGTTGTTACCACCATTTCCTATTTTTTGTGCAGAATATACTATCAGCATTGAGTAGTGCCATGTCTTTGCAACGGTGTTAAAATTACATTGTAAATATTGAGCACTAGAGATTATGTGAGGAAAGCTCATGGTTGTAAACAGTGCAATGACTTTGTATAATGGCTGAACATTTATGTCTGTCATGTCTACCCAAACCATACCCAAAAGGACTTTAAGGTGTGCAGGATATAGTACATATGTATAGAAAACCCTGCTTCTGGCCATAGTTGTTAAAGCACAAGATACACAGTATTGCTGGTTTAGATCATTGTGCATGCTTTCATATAAAACCAGCCATTGCAAATCCGAATCATTTCATTACAGCAATCTAAATAAATTTTGAGATCTTTATCATTGAGCTATGGCTATATTTGTTTCCTCAGCTGTTTTATGTCATGCAGCACTGGTTAATGGATGTTTAAAACAGTGTTACCTCACTTATTATCAACCAGAGCATAAAACACTCAATAGCTACTTACTTAAACATCTTTAACAGTATTGCATGCCAGAACTTTGATATAGTGCATTTGCTGGCCGTTTGTAATATTTACAAACCTGCTCTCAGTCTAAATAAATCTGCATAGTAAATATATGTTGGCAGCTGAGTCTTCAGCCCTTGTAGCTATAGTGCTCCAGAAAAAAAATGGCCCAATTCAAGATAATAATATAGGAAAGATAGCTCTGTGTACTGGATGGGTCATCTTTCTGCTGCCAGGGATACTGGGAAATAAGATATGTGTCCTAGAGGCAGGATACAGGTTATAGAGTGGTTTTGGGTGGGATCTTAAGAAAGAGGTTGGTCTACACAAAGTTGTGCATTGCCACATCCCTAATAATGCAACAAACAATCCAATATTCTCTCATGGGACTTTACATGGCAACAAAATAAAAATTCACATACAATCATTGTATCATTTAATTCGTACAAATTTTGGTTAAAAAAACACATTATGTAAAAAGCAACTGTTCCGATATAATTACAAAAATTAGACCCTAACACATCGCAATACCTATATGCCCTCTAGCAGGGTAAATCATATAATTATATCCAACATAGAATTTCTTCATTAAGTATCCCCTGCCAAGGAAGCCTCAACGCATTTCAATTTATTCCTTGGAAATCTTCATCAGGTGCCAAAGGGTAGCTGAAAAATTCAAAGCATCACTATCAAATAAGGGTTGAAGCACTTTAAAAGGATACAATTTACCCTAGGCCAACAGGAGCCAGAAGGCCCACAGTACCCACCAAAGTGCACACAAGGGACCACAAGCACTATCCATGGGCTACTTTAGAGACACACAACAAAAAACAGAATTACGCATGGGAATTTTAAAGAGTAACACCTCAAACATGCAGAGTAAAATTTATAAACAATTTATTAACAAACATTTAAAAACAACACATAATACAAAAGAAAAAATATGATAAACATCAAAACATTAATGATATTGCGTTCATATAATAAACCTTTCCATGAGACCTGGATGTATCATGAAAATGACTACCAACTGTCTAGGACAGCTGTGATGTAGGTCTCGACGCATTTCACAAGAAGGATCTTGCTTCTTCGGGAGGAGCAGAGAAGGAGATCAAAGGCATAAGTAAATAAGTAAATATTAAAAAAAATTAAAAAAATGAAAAACCTTCACATCTAATATTTGACATATTTAACTTACACTTGGTAAAAAACAGGGATTCTGGCCTAGTGGCTCCACATGAGTGACTAGCTATAGAGTAAACCGGAGGTAGATGTATTTGATGGGTGTGACCACCCAAAATCAGAAAAAACTTCAAAGAAAACAAGGATAAAAAATAATAATAAAATGCCACCAGTTTCACCGGTCTTCCCCCGGGAGCTGTGTGAGGGCAGGGAGATGAAATTCAAGGAGAAGCACAAAAGACAGAGCTTAGGTAATGGAAGCATCTCTACATTAGAGACAATCACCTGTGGCAAAAGTAGAGATGGGAAGACCCTAAAAAGAAACTAAAAAGTTGGTGTCAGGTCTGCCAGGAGATTCCAACTGTCACTCTGGTTTTGTGACGGGTAGTCTTGTTATCCCAGTATCAGGTGGAGATCCTGCAGCCAGTATTAAGGGACCACAATAGAAGGTGCAAACAGCCTAACAAGGAACCACCAGCAAAAAACTCACGGTTAGCAGAGGCCGAAGACAGGAACCAGGTGGGAGAAAGGGCAATCTTAAATGACCCAATTCCACGAACAAAGGCAAAAGTACACGGGGATCAACCAGAAGGTGGCGTCGGGAACAGGCAGGGTCGGCAACAAAATCAGCATTAATCCAAGGGGTAATCCAAGAAGCGAAGTCAGGAACAAGCAAAGTCAGCAACCAGAAACACAATAACATACACCAACAAACAGGAACCTATACTAGGGCAAAGACAGGAAGGGGAAGGGATGATTTATAGGTCACTAAATCATGTGACTGCCTACAGCTGGACACTAGGTGGGGCCAGGGTCCAAGATCAAGGAGCAGGGCATAACAAGGGCTCTACACAGAAGGAAGTTCCCCATCAGGCAGTAGGGAACCATCCACAGAACACCAGGTCCCAGAATGAAATCCTTGACACGGCGTGACAGTACCCCTCACACAAAGATGCCCCCCAACCTGTTTGGTTGGGTGCCTATTATGGAATGACTTGACCAGCCATGGGGCATGAACATCACAAGCAGGCACCCAAGTCCTTTCTGCAACAGAGTAGCCCTTCCAGTCCACTAGATACTGCAATTGTCTACCCCTACGTCGGGAATTCAGAATTTTACTAACTTTGTACTCTTGATGGTCATCCACAGAGATCGGAGAAGGACATCTAGAGGGTAGAGAGAACCTATTCTTGACAAAGGGTTTAAGCAAGGATACATGAAACGTATTGAGAATTCGAAGGTGAGGGGGCAAGCGTAGTTTATAAGCCACTAGTTTGACCTGACAAAGAATGAGAAAAGGTTCTATAAATCTAGGACCTAACTTGGGAGAGGGTTGTCACAGTTTAATGTTCTTGGTGGAAAACCATACCAGCTGATTGAGACGATAGCGGGGTGCAGGTTTTCTGCGACGATCTGCATACAGTACCCCTTGTATCTGTGTACAGACTAAAACAAAACATTTCTTATGTTTCTCCAGTGCATAGTTAATCTTGACACCATGTTGGCTGCCACAGGTACCTCTACCAAGGAAGACTGGAAGGGGAGGACCCTGGGTTGATACCCAAAGGCTGCTTGGCAGGGTGAACATCATAGAGAAGCGTGCCATTGCTAATTGTGCGCTAATTCCGCTAGAGGTTACATCTCACTCTAATTGTCATGTTCAGCATTGATATAAGCCCTTAGATAGATCTCCAAGTCTTGATTGACCCTTTCCTTCTGGCCATTAGATTGGGTGTGGTATCTTGAAGACAGGGACTTCTTGATCCCCAGATGCTTGCAAACAGCCCTCCAGAATGAGGATATGCATCGAGGGCCTCTGTCGCTAACAATATTGACAGGAATGCCGTGTAAACAGATGACATTTACAATAAAGGATTCAGCTAAGCCAGGAGCAGACAGTAGTGTGGGCATAGAAATGAAGTGGGCTAAGTTAAAGAATTGGTATACTACAACCCAAATGATGGTATTCCCACTGGAGGTGGGTAAGTGCACAATAAAATCCATGCTAATATGAGTCCAGGGAGCATGAAGAACAGGTAATGGTTGTAGTAGACCTTGTGGAACAGATTGATGCATCTTGATGGCCGCACAAACGGAACAATCTCTAACAAAGGTTATCACATCCCTCTTTAGGGTAGGCCACCAAACCAGCGATTTTAAGCGTAAGAAGGTTTGATTGAGACCAGCATGTCCAGATAACTTCTGCCCATGGGCCCATTGCAAAACTTCTTTCCCTAATTCTTGGGGAACAAACAAGGTATTGGGCTGAACTGAAAGATTGGAAGGTTCTTGAGATTGTGCAGCCAACATGTTCCTTTTGTAGGGTCGTATTCAGTTGAGCGATGATTTGCTTGGGAGGAACAATATAATCCGGAGGTACTTGCAGATTCTCGCAAGGGTATCGGCTTTGATGTTCTTGGTGCCCGGAATGAATGTTACCACAAGGTTAAACCAGGAGAAGAAAAGTGCCAAGCGAGCTTGTCTGGAATTCAGTCTTTGGGTCTTCTCCAGGTAGGTCAGGTTTTTTTGGTCAGTCTGAACCACAATTGGAAGTTCCATACCTTCTAATAAGTGTCTCCATTCGGAGAATGCTAGCTTTATGGCCTAAAGCTCTCTATTCCCTATGTTGTAGTTTTGTTCGGCAACAGAGAATTTCTTGGAGAAGAAGGCGACCAGATGAAGTTTATTGGAAGCAGGATCTTTTTGAGATAATACTGCTCCGGCGCCTACTTCGAAGGCATCAACCTCCAAGAAATCTGGAGTAGAAGGCTGAGGGTGGCGGAGAACAGGAGTGGAGCAGAAAGCAGACTTTAGGAGATTGATTGCCTCCAGAGCTTCTGGAGACCTTTTTTAGTGAGAGTAGTGATGGGAACCAGAATCTTAGAAAAATTCCTGATAGATTTTTGGTAGTAATTACAGAATCCAATGAATTGCTGAATTTCCTTTAACCACATCAATACTGGACACTTTCGCCCCCTTCCTTCCCAGGCCAATTTTCAGCTTTCAGGGCTCTCGCATTTTCAATGACAATTGCGCGGTCATGCTACACTGTACCCAAATTAAATTTTTATCATTTTGTTTGCACAAATAGAGCTTTCTTTTGGTGGTATTTATTCATGACAGTTCAAGAGTGGAAATTTGGAAAAAAAACAATATTTTCCTTATTGTATTTTAAAAGAAATCCAATAACATCAAATTTTGTCATAAATTTAAGCCAACATGTATTCTGCTACATGTCTTGGGTAAAAAAAATCCTGTTATGTATATAATAATTGGTTCGTATGATCAAGGACAGATGTACGCAAATGATCATGTACAGATGTACGCAGGTGATCACGGACATATGTGTGTAGATAATCATTGGGACATGTGATTTTACTGGGACATATGTGGGGGACAGGTGTTTTTACTATGTGGGGACATGTGTATGTGTTTTGGGGATATGTATTTTAGGAACATGTGTTTTGGGACATTGTGTTTTACACTGTGTGTTACTATGCTGGTGATCAGTGTGTAAAAAGCTGTAAAAAACAGCTCATACACACTAATCACCAGCCGGCTGCAGCGATCTGCTCTCCTCTCCTCACCGACAACTAATGTGTGAGAAGAGGAGAGCCGATCGCTTAGCAACCGGCTCTCTGTTTACATCACATGATGGCTGTGATTGGATAGGGGGGAGATTTAGCATCTAGACTGCCTACAGCTGCACACTGAGTAGGGACAGGGTCCGAGATCAAGAAGGCGGGCATAACAAAGGCACCACACAGGAGGATGTTCCTCAGTGGCTCAGACAGTAGGAAACTATCCAATGAACCCCAGGTCCCAGGATAAAATCCTGGGCACGGTGTGACAGTTGGGGGTAAAAAACAATTTTTTTCTGTTTTTTCAAAGCCATTTTTTGTTTTGTTTTTCAGTTAAAATGGAAAAAAAAGTGTGAATATGTTATTTTACAATGATAAGTAATATATCTATGACATGGTATACAAATGATATAACATAAAGACTTTAATGAAAGATCTCTGAGACTTTATGTAAAGTCCTCTCAGCTGAAGACAAGCAAATCTTGGAGTACAAGTAATACTTCTCAATGGAGTTCTCAAACAAGAGAAATATGCATTTCTGCCACTAGAGGGGGCTGTAGGCGAAGGACTCCAGTTAAAGGGGTTGTAAAGGTAATTTTTTTATTTTTTAAAAATAACAAACATGTTATACTTACCTTCACTGTGCAGCTCGTTCTGCACAGAGTGGCCCCGAACCTGCTTTTCTGGGGTCCCTCGGCGGCTGTTTCAGCTCCTCCCCGCAAGAACTAACCACTTCAATGCGAGCTCCCTCGCATGGTGGTTAGTTGTTGCGGGCGTGCTCCTGTGATACAGCCGGCGGCTATAGCCGCCGGCTGTATCACTCGGCCCCGCCCCCCCAGCGCGCCGCGTCATTGGATGTGATTGACAGCAGCGCGAGCCAATGGCTACGCTGCTTCCAATCCATCCACTGTAGCCAATCAGCGGCCAGGCTGAGCAGCGGAATGGATGTCGGGAACTAGCTGCCGACTTTCGAGGGGTCAGGTAAGTAAAACGGGGGGGCTGGGGGCGGCGGTATTGTTAGTAGTTTTTTCACCTTAATGCATAAAATGCATTAAGGTGAAAAAATGTTTACCTTTACAACCCCTTTAAGTTTGCTTGTGGGCCCCATCTTGTACCTACTGCAGTTGGGTGACTGTTGGGATACAGTAGATGATTCTGAGTTTCTGTCCTCTTAGGCCTTAATTGACAGGTAAGAGGGTAAATTTGTATGACAAATAAGTTTATCTTTTTTTAACCTTTACAGTAAATTACTCCTATTAATGTTCTCCACCATCACAGTATAATGTTTACCTATAGTCTGGTCAGTAAATTGTTTTTTTCTTTTCCTCCTCCCAGTAAACTGATGAGACCAACATTTAGAGTTTGGAAATATTTCTACAGTGCAATTTCTGCTGAGAGCAAAGCTGCAATTTACAAATATTTTGAGAAGAAATATTATTTTCCAAAGGCTACAAGGATGATAAAACACATCATTGTATGCCAGAGGTGCCCTAAAAAACACTACAAATACTTTATAGAATGAAATGATGAGGACCATAATGAAAGTTAGAGTAGCTTTTCCCTCCAGAGTTCCCATTTTAGAAACTCTTTTTGCTGCTTCTGGAACATCACAAAGTGTTTCTTCACCAGCGGCATCTTCAAGTAAGGAAGTATTACAAACCACTGCTTTCCAAAAATGCACAATGCCTTCATTTGTAGAGAAACTTAGACCTGAAAATCAGAAGAACATTCATCAAGCTCTTCAAAGAGCAATATATGCTTCTGGATTGTCAATAACTGAAAATGCATATTGGCAGGAAGCCTTTAAAGAGGAAGTAAACCCTGGTGGGTTTTACTTCCTCTTTATTTCCCTGCAAAGGTAAAGCATAATGGGCTACTATGCATTGCATAGTAGCCCATTATGTCTCACTTACCTGAAACCGAAGCCTGCAATGTCACCGTTGTCCCCACTAGCAGGGAGCATCCATCTTCACCCCTCTTCCTTCTTGGGCCGCGAACTCCAGCTCTCTGACTGACCGGAGTCCCGTGACGTTACTCCTGCGCATGTACGCAGGAGCCTCCAGTCATGGCATGACCCCTATTAGAAACGGTACGATGCGCCCTTTCTAAAGTGCGCATGCGCCAATGGTCTTTCGTAAATATCTCCTAAACCATGGAAGTTTAGGAGATACAGTATTTCAAGCACTTACAGGTAAGCCTTAATACAGGCTTATCTGTAGGTAAAAGTGGTTGTACAGGGTGTACAACCACTTTAAATTATTATGAGGGAAAAAGGGGGGGGGGGTTCCTGTAATCATGTATAGTTGAAAGTTGAAATGTTCCTAGCATATACAGTCTTTGTTATTTCATTTGTAAAAAAAAAGAATTTTTTTTAAATACAAATTTTGTTTATTTACTGAACAATGTGTAATTTTATTTCAAACATACTTTTACATACACTACATTTCATCTTCCCAGTGCAACAAAGTGACTTTCAATTTGTAAAAATACTCCACACTGAATTTTTTTTTTTAAGTTTTACAAAATTTTATTTTTTTGGAAAAAAACAAGGAAAAAATGTTTTTCGTCTCATGGCTTTAAAATTTCCAGAAATGTAACATCTCTAGGCAATAGCCATAATTATTAGGCTGTCATGCTTGATGAATCATACAAAACTCAGTGTAATGCCCCATACGCACGGTCGGACATTGATCGGACATTCCGACAACAAAATCCATGCATTTTTTCTGACGGATGTTGGCTCAAACTTGTTTTGCATACATACGGTCCCAAAAAGTTGTCGGAATTTCTGAACGCCAAGAACGCGGTGACGTCTACCACGTACGACAAGACTATAAAAGGGCAGTTCAGTACTAAGCACTCCACCCTTTGGGCTCCTTTTGCTAATCTCGTGTTAGTAAAAGTCTGGTGAGAGACGATTCGCACTTTTTCAGACACGTGGTTTTCAGATCATATTTCTGCTGTTCAGTTTGTGCTCATGGGTTTATATCTGCTCTTCAGTACGTGCAGCGAGTTCCCATTGTCTTGTCATTGTGTTCTTGTTCGTTCGTTACTGATTTTCAGGTCACTCTTCACAGGCCTTGCTGTTCTTCAGTGCGTTCTGTTACTCCGATCTGAGCAGCCGACCGTTTTCTAGCCATGTTGCGTATACATACTCATCGTAAAGTTCGTGCTGTGCGGGGGCTTGGTGTTGGGGTCCTTACTTTGACACAAGCCCAGTCCATGAAAAGGGCGAGGAGGAGTTCATGGACCAAGAATTGGTTGCTCCAGCGTGACCAGTTCTGTCACATGCCTTTGCTCCATGAGATCCGTGAGAATAATCCTAATGATTTCAGGAACTTTCTCCGGATGACGGACCCCGTATTTCACCGTTTGTTGGCTTTGCTGACCCCTTATATCAGCAGGCAGGATACCTGCATGAGACAAGCCATCACTCCAGAGCAGAGGCTAGTCGCCACCCTGCGGTACTTGGCGACGGGGAGAAGCCTGCAGGACCTCAAGTTCTCGAAAGGCATCTCCCCCCAGGCTCTGGGGATCATTATCCCGGAGACCTGTTCTGATATCATTCAGGTCCCGCAGGAGTATATTAAGGTAAGATTTTTATCCTTTAACATCACATTTTATTGTATAGAATGTTTGATAATATATTGTATTTCTTTCCTCATTCCCTAATTACCATGATTGTAATATGCTGTGAATGTCCCCTTTGTCCTCATGCATGCTGGATTTTTATGTCATTTTTTTTGTCATTCATACATATTTGCCTTCACTTACCTCCCCAGCATACTCTCCTGGGCCTATATTCACCTCGTGTAGTCACTTAACAATGTATTTTGTCTGCTCCATTGTAGTGATTTACCCCAAACACCCCCTAAAATGTTGAAAATTGTGATGTGTGCTTTCAATCATGGCAGAGTGCCAGAGGCTTTTTTTTTGAGGTCCCAAAATCATTTGGAACCCTCCCTCCCCCCAACTGCTAACTCAGCTGATACCAATCCTCTATCTGCTGACTTTGCCAAACCCATACACACTATACCCACCTCTTTTGTGGTCAGATTTATGGATGAATTCCCCAAATTATGTAGTGCAAGGGCCTGCCTGAATACTTTCAAATGGTACTGTTGAAAGTTTTTGGATCCTATTCTTATCTTGATAGGTAATAGCAGAATGTAAAAATGTGCTAAAATGTGTACAGTGTGTATTTATCTCTTTGTATTATGACACTTCTTACCTGTCCAGTGGGCTGCCAATAGTGTAAAGTAAGGTGGGTCTGGCCAAAGTAATACACATTATTTAGGCATTCATCTCTCAATGAAGTGGAGAGGGTTTCCTGTCCAAAACATCCCCCCCCCCGAAATTTATTTAAATGGCCCATGAGAGGGGGGGGGGGGATCTGATAGGTGGACCTTATACCTTTGTCTTTAAATAATCCCTAAAAAAAAATATTATGCTGATGTT